>NC_048234.1:38982193-38982828 GCF_002007445.2 Ailuropoda melanoleuca
GGGTGCGGGACGCCGTCGTCGTCGTCCAGCAGCTGCTCGCCGCCCGCGCCCCCGGCGCGCTGCTCGTCGTCGTAGTCCTCGTCGTAGTAGTCGTCCAGGCCCCCGTCCGAGCCGCTGCTGCCCGGGCCGTTGCCCAGCTCGGCCCCGAAGCACAGGCGGGCCATGTTCTCCTTGACCGACTCGCAGATGGGCCGCTCCAGGCCGTCGCACACGCAGTCGTTGAGCAGCGCCGCCTTGGGCACGGCCAGCATGTCCTCGATGACCGTGCGGCACTCGTCGGTGCAGCGCAGCCCGTTGAAGAGCTTGCCGCAGTAGGTCAGGTAGCGGCTGAGGGCCAGGTTGCAGCGGCTGTCGCGGTCGCAGCGCCGCCGGGCCTCGGTGCAGCCCATGACCCCGCCCGCGCCCGGGCCGCCCGAGCCGCCGCTGCTCGTCCGGGGCAGGCACGGCTCAATGGCGCGCTTGGTGGACTTGCAGTTCTCGTCCTGGGCGCAGTCACAGTCCTCCAGGGCGGGCCCGCGGCGCGTGTGGTTGAGCTGAATGAGCGCCGAGATGCAGTGGCTCGGGCAGCGCCAGCGCGACGAGAACGAGGCGGCCGAGGCCGGGAAGGCGGCGGCGGCGGCGGCCCCCGGCGCGTC
>NC_048234.1:38982970-39118656 GCF_002007445.2 Ailuropoda melanoleuca
GGCTGCAGGACCGCGCGGCGCCGCGGGTGCATTTTGCTCCGCGCCTGCAGATCCGTTGTGCGGCCGCGGCGGCTCCTTCCTCCAGGGCTCAGCGCCGCGCCGCCGCCGCGGCGGGCTCTCGCATCGCGCCGCTTCCTGGCTCGCGTCGGTGCGCTGCCCGCCTTTCCGCGGCCCGGACGCCCGCGTCCCCTCCCCCTTCGCCCGCGGCGACCCCGGCCTCGCCGAGCTCCGGGGAGCCCTTTCCGGGCGGCGCGGGGAGAACAAGAAACTCGGCGCGGCCGGGGAGCGGCTCCCGGGCTTCCCTCGGCGGCGGCTTCTCGGGTGACAAGGGGCCCGGGGAGCGGATCCGCTGAGCCCGGCTGCGGACTCGCTGGCTGCTAGGCTTTAAATACAAAAGTGGGCCGGGAGCCCCCGCGTGGTGCCGCGGTGCCCCCTCATTATGCATGCATGGAAAAGCAAACAAACAAAAACATTAGCAACGCTCCTCCAACTCTCCGAGCCCCGGCCCCGCGCGCTGCGAGCCTGCCCGCTTTCTCCTTTCTCCACTCTCTTTCGCCCTTTGCTCGGCCCCCTTTCCCGGCTTTTCGAGATGCTATTGGTCCTGCCTGTTGTTGTTGAAACTTTTTTTTTTTTTTTTGAGCCTCTGGAGTGGAGTGGGGTTGCGGAGTGGGGGAGGGAGGGGGGGTGGTGGGCAGCTCACATTCAGGCATTCAGGGCTTGAAAGGAACGGCTTAAGGAGCCTGACAGAGGCCTGGGAGCTCCGCCTACTCTTAAGGAGGCTCGGATATGGAGCCCCGGCTCGCGCTCAGACCCAGCGGGCAGGGCTCAGGCGCAGCTGTTTGCATCCGGCTCGGGCCACAGGCCTTTTTGTTGGGTTCTTTTTTCCTTTTTTTTTTTTTTTTTTTTTTTTTGGATAGTTTTATTAATTCTCCGTGGCTCCCATCTGTGCCTTCGACTACGTTCAGAATTCAGTTTTTTTTTTTCCTAGTTCCTTATCTTTGGGACCTGATCACAGTTAGGGGCTGGGTGTATGTGTGTGTGTGTGTGGGGGGGAATAGAGTATTTAATGTTGAACTTTCAAACTTATGAAGAACAAAAGAAAACCCAAACGCACACAAGAAAAGAGCCACACATTTCAGCGAGGGGGATGCTGATGAGATATTTACAACGCCCCCGCCCCAGCACACGGCCCCACTTTGCCGCTCCGGCAGGTATGGCTCCTGAGCCAGGCATCATTGTCAATTGCAAGACATAAACCCAAATCAACCAGATTAATTTTTTTAGGAATGTAAGTTTCTAACTCGGACGGCGATGAAAAAATAATTATAGTATTAAAAATCTTTAGGAATGTTGAGCAGCACCATATGGCCGCAGTCAGAACATAAAGGAAGGGGATAAATTGGCACGCACCAAGGTTTCTATTAAAGTGTGTGTTTCAATCCCTCCCTTGGTTAAGGGAACCCGCCCCGGCAGAGCAGCCCGGGCAACCCAGGCGCGGGAGTTTGAAAACTACCTTAACTGCGGCGCAACGCAGCCTTCGACCACCAGAGGCACCGGGCTTCTGTGGCCTGTCAAAAACTGGCGCTTTTTTCCTCCCCTTTCCGTGGAGAGACTATCAACTCCATCTGTCACAAAAATTAAGGCTAAATCTTCTCTCCAGAAGCAGAGGGAGCCGGGGCTCCAGTGCGCGCAGCGTTCGGCTGTCCGCCTCTCCCGGGAGGCCCAGTGAATTAGAAATGGCAAAAGTCAGAACAGAGCTTCGGCGCGGAGAGATTAATCAGGCTGCAAAAAAAGCCTCGCGTTCCTGGGAGGACCGATGCATTGCTCTGGGGCTGTCTGCCTTAGGAAGCTGCACCTCCGCAACCCCCAAAAATAAAAAATTAAAGAACTTTAAAAGCAGTAGGTTGAGGTAAGGCGGAACATGCTGTTCTGACCTGAGTACGGTACAGAAAACACAAATCTATGGATCAGCTATGTATCTATGTCTCTGTGGGGGGTTTTTGCTTTGTTTGTTTGTTTGTTTGTGTGTGTGTGTGCGCTTTGGTTTTGGTTTTGGTTTTTTGCTTTGTTTTGTTTTTAAATAGAAAGGCTGCAACTGTGTAGCCCATCAAAACAACTCTCTCCCAGGCTCTGGGTGTGTTGTTACTAGGAGTTAGTTGGCTCAGTCCTGCCAGGAGGGCTTGGACGAGTCACACTCCTTCTCTGAGACTTGGAGCTTTCACATGTAAGCTTTGAGGCCAGATTAGACACTTGAAATCAAGTCTTTTTATCTTTAATGCTCTGTGATTTTAGGCTTATAAGGACAAGGTCAACATTCAGCCTCATTTTTAAACTAATGTTTGTTGAGTTCGTTTAGAATGGTGGGTCTCCAACATTAGTGAGCATGAGACTTGCAGGTTGGTCTTGTTAAAACCCAGATGGCTGAGCCTGCTCCTGGAGTTCCTGATCCAGTAGGGCTTAGGGGGCCTGAGAATCTGCATTTCTAGCAAGTTCTTAGGGGGTGCTGCTACTGCTGCTTGTCTGAGGACCTAACTTTGAGAACCACTACTCTAGAGGTCCACATGCTTGTTGTTGTTTGCAAAACTTGCCCAACCTGGTTTTAATTCAGCTCTCAGTGGGATTTAAGGGTGTCCCAAGAATTTTGCATGCTCTGGGGACACCTCCATCCCAGGCTGATGGCACTCTAGACCTGTGGAGCAACCAGCTGCCTGATAGACCAAGGCTGAGATGGAGGTTCGGATGAGCTAGGAGAACGAATGAACCCCCTTTCCCAGAAGCCCCTGCGACTGTGAGTACCTCTGTCTGACATCCAGGTTTTCATTCATAACCACCAGACTTTCAAGCCATCTCTCACCACCCAGCCACTAAACCCCGTATTACTCTGTACATCTCTTAAACTGGCATAATTCTCATCATGAGCAACCCCCCACCTGAAAATATCCCACTTCCACTGGAGCTCTCAATGTGTTCTCAACAAAATCTCCTGTATCCTCAACCTGCTTTCTGGGCTGGACCTTCACTTTCTTGCTCTAAATCCCAGCTGAAACCTATGGAATGGGAGAAAATATTTGCAATCTACATGTATACGCAAAAATATACATATAAATGACAGACAGTTAGAATAGACACTTTCCCAAAGAACATATACAAATGGCCAAAAAATACATGAAAAGGCACTCCACATCACTCATCATCAGGGAAAAGCAAATTAAAACCATGTTGGACTCTCACTTCAAACCTGTTAGAATGACTATCATCAAAAAAAGAAGAGGCAACAAATGCTGGCAGGAATGTGGACAAAAAGGGGAACCCTCGTGCACTGATGGTGGGAATATAAATGGGGGTGACCACGGTGGAAAACAGTATGGAGTTTCCTCAAAAAATTAAAAATAGAATTACCCTATGATGCAGCAATCTTACTTCTGGGGATATAGCCAAAAGAAATAAAATCAGTATCTCAAAAAGATACCTGCACCCCATGTTCATTGCAGGATTATTCACAAGAGCCAAGGTATGGAGAGGGCCTAAGTATCCATCGATGGACAAAGAATTGATAAAGAAAATTTGGTGTGTGTGTGTGTGTGTGTGTGTATGTGTGTGTGTGTGTAATGGAATATTACTCAACCAAAGAGAAGGAAATCTTGCCATTTGCATCAACATGGATAGCCCTTGAAGGCATCATGCCAAGTGAAGTTAAGTCAGAAAGAGAAAAACAAATACTGCATGAATTCACTTACATGTGGAGTCTTAAAAATCCAGATTCATAGGAGCAGTAGAATGGTGGTTGCCAGGAACTGAGGGTTGGGGAAATGGGGAGAAGTTGGTCAAAGGGGGCAAACTTTCAGTTACAGGATGAGTAAGTTCTGGGGATCTAAGGGGCAGCATGGTGACTGTAGTTAATAATACTGTGTTAAATACTTGAAAGTTGCTATAAAAGTAAAGCTTTTATCTTCTCACCATAATAATAGCAACCAAAGGGTAATTATATGAAGCGAAGGTTGTGTTAACTACCCTTACTGTGGTACACATTGCACAATATATGTTTATCAAATTGTCACATTGTATACTTTAAATGTATACAATGTTATATGTCAATTACATGTCAATAAAGCTGAGGTGTGTGCACAGGGGAGGGGCGAGCCCAGCTGGCTGGCCCTCCTAGGCACAGCTTCCACTTTACAGATAGAAGTCCTGGCTGAGTTTTCTTCCGCAGCCCACAGTCCACCAGACATTGAAGTGGAGTCCATAGGCCTTGTTCCTCCAAACCATTCTCGTCCCCCTTTCCTGGAGACGTCTCTAGCTTCCTTGACTAGCATCTGTTAGCTTCTCCAAGAGCCACCTACTGACTTTTCCATCACCTATAGCCCTTCCCAACCAAGATTGCTCACGGGAACCACAGAAGACAGGATGGTACATGACCAGTACCACTCTGGACGCAGAGGAGAGAAGTACGACTGTCACTTACAGTGGATGCTGTATGGGCCAGAGCTTGACCAGAGAAGTCTCTGAGTGAGACAGATGAAGGATTGGTATGGAGTGGTGGCCACCCACACTTGTGGGAGCTGGGGCAGCAAGACGGTGCAGTCTGTTCCTTTTGCGTCTGTTGTCGAGCCTGAATCCAGTGTGGTCGGCCAGGTAGGCAGTTGTGGAGGAATGCTGGGACAAACTGGGACCCATGAAGAGAACTGGAGCCGAAGGGGATGAACAGGAACTGGTGTCTCCCTCATTACTCCCAACCTTGATGCCACATGGGGTGACTCACAGGGGAAGCTGGCGTCCTTCGCTGTGGAGCTGACGCGTACTTTGTCTGAGACTGGGAGAGGCAAAGCAGGAGGGCGGAAGAGAGCTGAGGAAGTTTAAGTCCAGGTGCAGGCACGTGCCCACCAAGGGGAGCTTCAAATCAGCAATGACGGTGAAGGCTGCCACAGTGCTTGGGGCCCTCCACTACCTGCTCGGGATGAAGATAATGGGGCTGTTGCTTCGCTTCCTCCTTCCAAATCTGGTGCAAAATTTGCCTTGTGGCCAACACCAACGTGGCATCATGTTGCAGGGAATTCTGGGAAACGTAGTTCCAGCCCTGCTCCGTTGACACAGTACAGTGCTACACACATGCCTTTGGGCTTTCAGGCTTAATTCTCTCAGGCGTGTACTTCCTCACAGTTTTAGCGTCTGGCTCCAGTGCTTCTCTCCAGACTACTCTTTATCGTTCAAGGCCATCTTGGCCTCTTCCTTCCTTGACTTCCTCACCTCCAAACACCCAGCTCCTAATCTTACCCTGGACCTAGGCATTAACACAACTGTGTCACCTGGAAAAAATCTAACTCAGAATTTCTAATTCAACCATTATTTCACTGACCAACACCTCCTGTCTTCCCGGTTGACTTGTTTCAGTCCTGTCACCTCTCACCTACTCAAGACTTTGCTTTGCAATTGCTTCTCCCTCTGCAGCCTCTGCTCCCTTCCTACCACACCATTAATTCCCAGCCACCTACAATTGGCTATACTTTCTCTGATCTTAAAACCACAGCAAAACAAAACAAAATAAAAACAAACCCTTCCTAGACCCCAACTGCCCACTCACTAACGATCCCATTTCTATGAAATTCCTTGAAAAACTTACTTTTACTTGCTTTTTCCACTCTCTCTTCAATTCACTATCATCAAGTTTTATCCCGCCATTTTTCTCATCAAGGTCACTAGTGACTGAAATCTTGTTCTACCCAATGGTTGCTTCCCCTGACTTCATTTTATCTGGCCTCACAGCCTCCTGTGACATGGCTGCTCACCTCTTCTTTACAGAGTGCTCCTTCATTTGTCTTCATACTCCTCTGTTCCCCGTTGTACTCCTTGGCGGTTTCTTCTATCTCTAAACCCACTCCTTAGGTGATCTCATCCAATGCCTGGATTCTAAATTATATCTCCTGATTGGAAATTTTCATTCCCAGTCTTTTTCCGATTTCTAGGTGTATAATTCACTTGGTTGTTCAATGAGCCTTGGAAACTTAACTTGCTGTAGGAGCACTTCCGACGTCCCACTCCCACACCTGTTTGTTTCCCGTCTTTCTGTGGTAGATATTCTTCAAAATGTTTCTCCATCAATTTTCTCCCTCCCTTTATATCCATGTTGCTCAGATCAAGAGAAACTCTCATTTCCTTCCCCATAAATCTTGGGTGACCTTAGTGACTTTGGCCAACAGAATACAAGGAATACAATGATAGTGACTGACTTTCTGGGGCTTGCAGGTGAGGCCACATGGAGCTTTACGGCTTCTACCTGGACCTGTTAGAATGTTCACTTTGTAGAAGCCAGTCACTATTTAAGAAATTTGACCTCCTTGTAAGAAAACTGAGACTGCCAGGCTCTGTGGAAAGCCAAACTGGCCATGTGAAGAGGACACACAGAGAAAGAGATGCCTGGTCAGCTTCCAGCTTATTCAGCCATGCAAGTAAAGAAGGCACCAGACACGTGATGGAGAAGTTGTCTTGGATGTTCACCCAGTCCAGTGGAACCCCAGCTGCCACCTGACAAAAGCACATGAGGGAAACCTCAACTCGAGATCAGGGTCAAATGGGATGAAGTGAGTGAGGCATCGAGGTATAACATTTAAGGAAACACTCTGAGTGCAGTGGGGTTGCAGGGACCTCAAGCATGAGTACCTCCTAAATTCTGTATCCTGGACTTCCCTCATCTGACCCTGTGCTCGTCTCACCCCAGGACAGCTGAGCCAGTCCGCTCAAAGAATCATGAGAAATAACAAAAAATGTTGCTTTAAGCCACGAAGTTTTGAGGTGGTTTATTATGTTACAATAGATAATCACACATATTTTCCATTATATCCAGCTGTTTGGACTGGAGGTCTACCTGAACTCTCCCCTTCTCTTTACATCCCCCATCTATTGATATGGATCCCCTGCCACAGTCATTGAAATATTTGATGGGTTGGATGAATGAAAAGTCAGAACCTTTTGTTTTCTAAATTGGCCATCTCAGGACTAGTCCACATCACTTATACCGTAGAAAAGGGAACAGAGGCTCTGAAAGAATAAAGAATATGTTAAAGTTCTGATGTTTTTAAGTGTAAAATGATATTTCCACATTGATTGAATTATTAAGGCTAATTAAATCATCACCTTTGCCATATATTAACCTCACAAAGATTATGCTTTAATCAGTGGGAAAAGTATGGTCTCTTCAATAAGTGATACTGGTAAACCTGGTCACCTGTTTAGAAGGAAATGTAAAAATAAATTCCAGGTAAAAAGTTACATGTAAGGCAAACAAATAAGAAAATCACAGCTATGACAAGCATAATGTGGAATTTAGGAAGACTCTAATAATCAAGACTGGAAAATCAGAAGATGTGGAAGAAAAACACACATATTAGACTACATAAAAAAAATAAAAAATATGGAAAAGATACCAGGACAAAGTTAAGAGACACACGGATCTGGCAAGAATATTTATCGGGTGAATGCCAAAAGACTAATTTTTCTAATCAGCAAAGGGCTCTTACAAACTTTACAGAAAAGATAGTCTAGGGGAACATGAGGGAAGGTGTAAATGGATAATTCACAGGGTTGTAAATCCAAATGGCAACAGGCGAGTGAAAAGATGTTTAAATTAACTAGTAGTCGGATGAGGGAAAATAAGAAAACAATGAGATACCACTTGAGTGCCCACTCACTAGTCTAGCTAAAATGTGAATGCTATGTTTTTTCTAGCAGTTGCCATAGAAATAATTGCTTTTTTTCCCAAGACGGTTTAGGCAAAGCCTTGGAACCTCATTCAGTCTGGGTCATGTGCCCATGTCCCTTAGCAGGGGCAGGGAGGAAGGGGGGCAGGCAGACCCAGGCTGTCTCCAGAAGGAAAGGCATCCTCGCACCAGGACTCGAACAGGCTCTTCCGCAGGCGAGTGCTGGTCCGTGGACTGTTCCTCCGTGGCCCATGGGAACGTGGAGTGAGCATTCAGATACTTTTCAGCAACTTGGAAGAGCCATTTTACTTCTGTTGAATCGAATTAAAATGCGGGGCTTCTGTTTTGTAGGTATCATTTCTTTTTCCTAGTAGCTTATTTTTACTCTGTTTTACAAAAGTATCTATCTGCAGTAGAAACAATAAGCTGGTCTTTCACAGCAGTTGATTGAAAAAGCTCTACACCACTTGATACTAGTTTTCTCTGGCTTTGAATTGACATAAGTTGTTAGGTGCAGGAATTCAAGGATTCACCACTGTGGGAAGAGGAATAGAAATGTAAGAAACAAACTTTCGATTCTTCAAAGAACGTTGTTCATGATCCAGGATGGAAACTGACAACACAGCCTGGCCTTTCCTGACTCACAAGCAGAGCAGACGGAGCAGCTGTTCTCGAAAGGGCTGAAAACGTGCCCCACACCATGGCTTTGGGACTCCAGAGATCAAGATCCTGGCTGCGTTTCAACATCTAATAACAAGAGGAAATCCCACAAAATCAGTGGGAGCTCCAGTTCTCAGGAAACTTGACTTTCACACTCTCTGAAAAAGAGATATTAATGAAACAGAGATGGAAAGCTCCAATGGCCAGTTCTATATAGAGCATTCGAGGCACACCCTCTCTCTACCTCCGAGGCTTGCAGCTGGCAGGACAGCTTCCTACAAAGAGTGATTTTGCCAAGATAGCACCTTGCACGCATTTGCACGTTACACCTTAAGTTCAAAAATAATTGGGGCCAATTCTACAATGGGTGTTACAGAATGTTTCAAAGCCACGCCAGGCCTTATTTCAAAATCTGTTTTTTTCACTATTGATATCAGGAAGAAAGTTTTTGCATAATTATTTGATAAATCTAGATAAACTGTTCTGTAAATAAAAATAACATAATTTGTAAGAGAACTTATGAATTGCTTTAATCAGCTTTTCTAAAAATCTTGTAAGGATCTATAGAAAGACTATAGGCTTTCCCCCCCAAAACCCTGTCAACGACAAAAATATATCTATCAATGAGCTAGTATGATTTCTGAGTATGAGTTATTTTTCCTCAAGTAGTTTTTGGGGGACATGCATTAGAATTGTTTACATATTTATTACTGAAAATATATAATTGTCATAGTGTCTTGGGGAAAAAAATCTGTGATCTTAATGATTGATCAAGATTACAGCCATCTAATTCTTTTTAGTGAAATGTGTATGCCAGGACTTTACCAAACACATCACTAATGAGGTCACACTCTTCCTGAGTTTTAAATCTGCTTTCACATTCACCTGCTCATTTCTCACTGAATTTCATTCAATTGAAGCCAAAAGACATTTAATGAGTGCCTACTGTATGCGCCAGAAAGCTGAAGCCTTTTAAAAAGTCTTCCAACTTTGTTCTTCTTCCCTTCCTTCCTTCCTCCTTTCTCTCTTTTTCTTTCTTTCTTTTCCATTCTTATTAGACTTTATTTTTTCTAAAACACTTTTAGGTTTACAAAAAAATTGCTTAGAAAGAACAGAGTGTCCACATGTCCCTTCTCCCCTTCCTTAGATTCAGTTAGCCTTATTATTTACATCTTTTATTACCATAGTACATTTGTTACAATTGATGAACCAGTATTGGTCCATTATTACTAACTGTAGCCCTTAGTTTACGTTAAGGTTCACTCTTTGTGCGTACATTCTGGGGGTTTTGATAAATGCATTTATTTATTTATTTATTTACCATGTAAACTTATTCTACTATGTAATTTATTTACCAAGTATTTACCATGACGGCGTCACACACAGTACTTTCACTGTCCTGAACCCCCCGGAAGCACTCTGCTTTCATCTAGAAGGCATCTCAAGGCAAATCCTTTCATTTATAGCTTCAATACTTAAAGCTTCCCCATTCAGTATTTCTTTTTTGTCCATGAAAAAAATAAAGTGAGGCCATATGTGTGCTTTGAATCCAAAATTGTACACACCTCCCCAAATGGTTAACAATTTATATTGGCATAATCATCCATATAATTTAGTTATCCATCCCAGAAATATTTATTGAGCTCTTGCCTGGGTCAGCACTCTTTTCCAATGTTCTCCTGATTAGGGCACTTAATACTCGATACCTTTGCTTCATGCAGAGACACACATTTTTTTTTCTAAGATTTTGTTTATTTATTTGACAGAGAGAGAGAGACAGCACAAGCAAGGGGAAGCAGCAGGCAGAAGGAGAAGCAGGCTCCCCGCTGAACAAGGAACCCGATGCGGGGACTCGATCCCAGGACCCTGGGATCATGACCTGAGCTGAAGGCAGACGCTTAACCAACTGAGCCATCCAGGTGCCCCATTGACACACACTTAATTACCAAAGTTCCTTTCACTTTTTTTTTTTTTTTGGTTTGCTTTCTAGTTTATTTTACTTAAAAATTTTTAAATGTATTTTTGTATAGACAATACATGCATATAGTATAAATCATACAAGGTTTTAAAAAGCACATGGTATCCAGAAAGCCTCCATTCATCTTTGCATCTGCACACTCGCTTCCCTCAACCATTATCGATTCCTTGTATGCATTCTTAGAAATTATGCATATGTATGTAAATACATATTTTAAACAATGATCTTTGCCTTGTTTTTTTAAAGTATATTTTAGACACTGTTCCATATCACTTCATAAAGTTCTGACATTATTTATTTTTTGATGAGTGTATAGTATTCCATTTGAGGTTTTGTTTTTCCCCTCCATACATTATTTAGCCAGTTCTTTATTTAGAAACATTTAAATTCCAGTCCTTTGTTATTTCAGTGTGGCCATGAATAACCTTACACATTTATCATTTTATCAGTACTTTAATACAGCTAGAGGATACATTTTTAGGAGTGGAATTACTAAGTCAAAGAGAAGGTTCATTCTAAATTGTAATGGGCCAGATATTCTTCCTCAAAGCTATGCCAACATATGAGAGCATTTGTCTTCTCACATTATCACTGACACAGCATGTTACTGAACTTTTGGATCTTTGCCAATCTGATAGGTGAAAATTATATCTCATTGCAGCTTTCGTTTTAATTTCTCTTATTATGTGCAAGACGTACATTATTAAGTTTTCAGAAAATTAACAAGGTGAAGATTTAAGTTCAAAAAGTCTGAGTGATCCAACATCACCCACCAAACAAGTGAGAACACCCAGAAAGAGATCTCCCAACGTGGTCACCCTAGGCCATCACCCCACCTTGCTTCCATAACACCCACCACAGTACTAACGTGACTGCTTAAAGCTTTGCCTTTTGTGACACCTTTCCTCCACTTGCAGTAGCTGTCAAAAAAGGTGCTAAGGAATATCTTTTGTAAAGGGAAAGACGTCTTCCTAAAATGGCAAAAGCAATGAATTCTGAAGAATCCTCCCCAAACCCCTTTAAAATCTCAGGAACTTCTCCTACCCTCCTCCCTCATCCCACCTTGAAAGAGACCACGAAAAGAAAAAAATCTCAAAATTTTGCATCTGAGTGACCACTGAATAATTGATACGAGATGTATGTTCTGGACTTCTGTTAGAGGGGAACCGTCATGTTATTATTAAGATATTTTTGAGGACATAGATTTTGCTATTACCTCACCACCTTCTCTCTCCAAAACACCAGTTTCCTCTCTGTATCTGACTTCAAACTTGAAACATTGGGCTCCTCGTGCAGAACCCTGAGAACCTTGTGGGTTTCTGAGGAGCCGTTGAGGGCTGCCTTTATCCATGATTTATATACATACATAATTGGCATTTGTTGGGTATGTCAGGTGGAGGCCTGTCCCTGAACTTGCGCTGTTTCTGATCCCCCTGTCTCAGTCAGTTTGTTGCTGAGAGAGGATTAATTGCCCTGATCGTTATTTGCCTGGAGTCGGAGGTAGGTTTGAAGATACGAGAAGGGACAGAGCCGTCTGGAGAAGAAAGTCTCCTGTGGTCTCAGGGCAGAGCAGTTTGTGGTAGTTGGACACTTATTAAACGCACCAACAAAATGACTAAATGGAGCAACCTTCTAGAATACAAGTCGTGCAATCCTAGATTATGAATATGCATTGTTTTTTATCTTCCTGCAACAGACGTGGAACACCTACTATGTGCCAAGGATCATTCTGAATTTTAGAGGTCTAGCAATTAATAGCATAGGGGGAAATGCCTGGGCCCAGGGCTGCTTTATCCAGTGGTCCCCCAAACGATCTTTCCCTGTTCTTCTGGTGGGTCTGAGAACCTCGTGAACGATCCTTACAGGAAGGGGGTGCATTTCTGGAAAACCACAGATGCCCTCAGGCTCAGTCTTATCTCTATCCCACAAACAAAAGAAGTGAGCTGAATTCCTTCCTAACATAGGGTGCTTTATCTAGATTCCAAAAAGAAAAGTCTTTAAGATTCTCAAATCCTTCAACAGTATTTGGGGGAAGCGTAAGTGACAAGGAGAAAAAGCATCCCTTTAAAAGCTGGTCAGCCACTTTTCTGCCAAGGGCTTGTCAAAATTGCTCAGGAGAAAGAAAAAAGAGAAACAAGTGCACATATACATTTTTAAAGTAGCTAGCAACCAAGACAACACCAATTATTTAACCACAGTAAAGAAACCAGCAGCCAAACCACACTGGTTATTTAACCGCGTATCCAAGTGCTGAACACAGCCATAGCCAGCCACGTTAATTTAATGTAAATATCCCGGGTAACCAGCTCCTACAGAGGCAAGAGCTGGGGCAAAGGACAGCTCCTCCCTCACCTTTCCTTGTCTTGGCTCCAGACGTCTGGAGTTGGAAACTGGCTGCAATCCAACTAATATTTTTCTCCCCTTTTGCATTTTTGGTTCTCTAAAAACCTGATTCATTCTTTCCCTACTGATCGGCAGGTCTCCTATGTACACACATATTCAGGGAGACATTCGGTGAATTCTGTTTTTTCCTCCTGATTTCCACATTTTCTTTTCTTCTCTTTTCATTTCAATCTTGTCTTTCCTCCTCCTCTTCCCTTCCTTCCATGTTTTCATGCCAGTAGATTTGGTTCCTATTTCTTTCATTTCCACTAATCAGCATGTGTAAGGTTATTCCCAGAGAGTGTTTATCAGAAAAACATGAACTTTCTCCATTGCTATTTGCAATTACACAATCTGCAATGGGTTGTAATTTACTAGAAAATAGACCCTTTCACTGGGAAGTGCCCCAGCAGCTCACAGATCCTGCCGGCCTAGGTGGTCCCACTCTCGCTGCCCACAGATAAGTGCATCTGACTCAAGGTCAGCCGACCCACGGGTGTCTAGCCACCAATCGGATTTCTCTCTTTGGGGGGCTGATTAAAGGTTGACTGACGAAATGGGCCATGGGTAAATGGGGCAAGCTTAGCTGGTAAAAGAAGCAGAGAGAAAGAGCTGAGGAAGACCTTCAGTCCATAGAGGACACAACATGAAGCAAGGGGTAACTATATGCTTCCCTGAAAGCAGGGTGGAAGCACCTCACTGCCTATTGGTTGGTCCAGTCCTATATCTTCAGTTGCTAAGACCATGAGATGGACGCCGATCCTTGTATTCCATCTATGTTTGGGATTATAGGGTAAAATCATGGTCTGAGGTCACTTAGCTGGTTCCCTTTTAGCCATCTGTCTCTTTCATGCCCTCCTCCATGCCCCTTTTCTCTGGACACGGAATCAGTTTCAAGAACATGCTTCTGAATTAAATATCCATCTTACATTACATAGGGAAGTCTCCTGGAAAGAAAGTAACAAGCTCAGTGAGGACGGGGACTTCGTAGAAGTGAGTCATGGAGCTGTTCCACGTGAACAACACAGTTCCATTTATGCCTCATGGCCCCACCAGGCCCCACCAATGGCAAAGCACGGTGTTGGGGAGGCCAAAATTTCCTCCCCTTCCCATCACCTTTGGAGTGTTCCATACTCTAAGCTGATTTTTCTGACTAAGCCTGACCAGGTTTTGGGGATGGGAAGTCAGAAGTGCTCCTGGGACAAGTTAAGTTTGTGATGCTCATTGAACAACCAAGTGAATATACACACATGTAAATTAGAGAAAGACTGGCATTGAAGATGTCAAATCAAGGGATGCAATTTTGAATCGAGGCACTGGATGAGATCCCCTAAAGGAATGAGTTTAGAGAGAGAAGGAGCAAAAGAGGAGTACAATGGAGAATAAGAAAGCTTGAAGCCAAATGAAATAGTGCTTTGAAAAGAAGGAACAATTAATCAAGTCTCATGATGCCATAAGGTTAGATGAGACGAGGACTGAGAAGGGATGGTTGGGTAGAGCAAGATTTCGATCATTAGTGACCTTGATGAGTAAAATGGTGGATGAAACTTGATTAGCATGAATTGAGGGAGGATTTGAGAAGAGAATGGAAAAAATAAGGAATGTAGCTTATATTGCCGAGTGCCCGGGAAGATCACACAGTACCTGGGAGGATGCCATTAGTAGGTGTTGGACAAGTTACTTTGCATCTCCTTGCCCCATTTTTCCCATCTGTAGAATGCAGGTAATAATAAGAACATCTGTAGCATTTGAAAAATGTGGTCACAAATTGTTTGGCACTCCTTCCATCCAGAGGAAAGTCTCCGTCCCCTCCATTTGACTCAGAGCAGGTTACAATTGCTCCAACCCACAGAATACGGTGGAAGCAATGCCTCCACGCCTAGGTATACAGAGTGATCCAGTTTCTGCCTTGCTCACAGGAACACTTGCCCTTGGAATCCAAAGCTGCCATATAAGAAGTTCAAGGACTTGAGGTTGCCATGTTGTGAGGATCCCCAAGCTCCGTGAAGACATCACCTGAGTATAGGTGCCCCAATCCACAGTTTTACCTGGATCTAATCTTCAGTCATCCCACCAGGTGCTGGACCTGTGTGATGTGGGAAGAAGCATCCAGGTGATTCTAGCCCTCAGCTAGTTGGTCAGGACACGTCCAGCTGTTCAAGTCTTCCCAGATGAGGTCACAGACACTGGGGGGTAGAAACAAGTCCTCCATGTCAGAATTCCTGACCCACAGAATCTGTGAGCACAGACAAAAGGTTGTTCTTTCATGCCACTAAGTTCAAGTTGGTTCTCGGTAACAATAGATAACTGGAACCCAATCTCAAAGGCTATTCTGGGCACAAAAAAAAGTTATCACATGTAAAATGCTTAGAACTGAGTCAGTGCCAGACACATAGTAACGACCAATAAGCATTCACTTTCATCATTATGGTGATGAAATTCCACTGATAAATATAAGGAAATTTGAGGAATTGGTTAACAAAACTTACTTCTTTTACCCATCTTTAAAGCTTAATAAGATCATTTGGAACAGAGGTCATCAGTTCATAAGCCGTACTATGCTCTCAAAGACAAATTTCTTCATATCCTCTGATAGAGACCATACAGCGATTTTCTGATTGATTGATAATTTGAAGTTGGATGTGATAAAGCCTCAGGGAGAACGAAGCCTTCAGTATTGCAATATGATTTTTCTGAGTGAGGGCCTCGAGTCTTGCTCACTTTGGTGGTTCCTCCGAACACCTAACAACAACGGTGAAATGTCTGAACTAGATACAAATGTTTGCTCCACTGCGTTGATCAATGCATCGTGCTCATTGTCTTACATAAACATTTCTTTATTATTTTCTCGATTTTTGCCTTTCAATTTGTCATATTTGCTGAGAAGTTGATGGGTAATCTCATAAAATTCAGATTGATGTTTATGGATGAAATGGCTAGTATTGCTAAGAATGTACAACACAGCGTAAACATGGCTCTTGCACAATGCTTTCCTGGACTTGTGCTTTTTTGAACGGGGTTCAAATCTAAACTGAGCAAGGCCACACAGGGCGTTAGAGCAAAAAAAAAAAAATGTAAAGCTGGAATGCACTGAACCCCCTTGATTGTGGGAGATAGGCATTGGAAGAGGGAATTTTTAAGGACATGCTTTTTATTTCTGGTCACCTAACCAGTCAGTCTAAGAAAACATGCCGCGCAAATGTGATTTCCAAACCGCACACATTGTCTAGATAGAAAACAACTTCAAACATCACTTAGTGTTTTGGAAATTATTTGCCAAATACGTCAACATGCCCCCTGAAAGAAAAGCAGTCGCCTAGATTTTTGGACTCTCCTCATGTGCAGATTTCTCGAATTTTGAAATGACAAAATCCTTTAAATAATTACTTGGATGCATATCACATTTTTGAGGATGGCCTGTTGTGTGCTGTGCTTCAAATAATTCGGTGTGTCTCGTTTCATGGTGAGCAGTCGATGTGTGTGTGAGAGTACCCAGGTGGTGGAAGAAATACCAGAAGGAGGAGCAGAGAGGCTAAGGACAAAGACAGGGAGGGAAATATTTAGATTTTGAAGCTTGAGGATGTGGCATTGGCAAAAAGTAATCTTGCAATCTCCACATTTGTACTATGGCAAATAGAAGCCCATCCATGTCATTTACAACCACGACAGGACAATCTCCTCCTCCAAAGTAAAAAAAAAATTTTTTTCTTTTAGATAAAGATTATTTATTTATTATTTGACAGAGAGAAAGCACAAGCAGGGGGAGCTGGAGAGGGATAAGCAGACTCCCTGCTGAGCAGGGAGCCCGACATGGGGCTTGATCCCAGGACCTCGAGATCATGACCTGAGCCGAAGGCAGACGCTTAGCCGACTGAGCCACCCAGGCATCCCGAAAGTAAAAAATTTTTAATAGGACTGATTCTTCTCAGTAATAATGAAACCGGGGGTAACGGGATTGTTAATGACTTCCTATTTAGTGACCCAGTTTGGAATATTCCTTTGCAAGGGGCTGCTGACCTCGGGGACCAGGACCACCACCTGCAAATGCAGGAAACCCAGTCTTGAGTGTCAGTTGCCCAATAAGCAGCCGAGGCAACATTTTCATCTCGAGCCAGGCAAGCTCACGTCAATTAAACACGTGTGGACAAATGATCTGGCCATTTACCTTGTAATTTTATTTTAGTGGTCGAGCCAAAATTTCATCTTGTAAAACTATCTCCTTCTTGGATTGTCATTGTTAACGATTCTTTTGCACTTAGCATGAGCATTTACAGCGGGAGTCACTGGTTGAACGCAGACTCTCTGTTACAGAGTCCTGGATTGACATGACCACCGTGTCTTTAATCTTAAGCTCATTCTTCCATTTTACAGATGAGAGACTTGAAATGCCCAGAGCCACATGACTAGTAAGCAGAAGAACTGGCATTTGGACTTGGATCTGTCTGACTCCCAAAACCTGCCTCCTTGTACGTGACAAAGTCGAAGGTGCTTACGGCAGCTGGTACTGCGAAACTAGTCTGCTGGTGCCTAAAATAATCCTTCGGTCTTTAGTCCCTGCCTTAATGTTGGCCAATTATTTTAGCCAACAGACCGAGCAGGTTGGAGGAATGGGCTGGCTTTGACATCAGCCTGTTGAGACTGGCAACCCAACTGTGATATCATTATGGTGAAATCAGCCTGGCACAGCCCCCACTTGCCAATTGCTGTCAGAATTGTGGTCTAGCCACAAGCCAGACACCATAAGCTTGCAGAACTGGTAAAAAGGCTGGGCAAAATGGCTTGGTGGGAACTATGCATTCTGTAGGCTGTCGGTTTCCCAGGCCTGCCAACCTTTGCTTTTCTAAAGGGAATGAAGATTAAGTAACTCGCTGCTTTTGATTCAAGGTAATGATTCCAACAATATCACATGTGTGTAGAGTAATCCCTTTTGATTGTTTAGGCAACACTGGAGAGAAATAACTCTAAAATTATTTGATGTCATTTCAAATACCCCTCTTCTTGATTTTGCGTATGAGCTTGGTGATTTCTTTGAGTCATCCTGATACGTGCTGTAGCATAGGTATGCTGCATAAAAATGAATTGAGCGCTCATGGTATAATGTGTCAGGAGCAACAGTGGTTTTTCCTGGATTTATTTCACGTTCAGTGTTAAGTTTAACAAAGGTAACACTGCATCGCTGTGCTAGACCTGGGCCTTTTGCTCTCAGATCCGTTCTCTGTTCTCTATCACTGGGAGGCTTATTCCTATGCCCTATGTTTCCTGGGCTTCTCCATCAATTGCTCCCCAGCTGGGTTTGGCTAACGGGAGGTCCTGGCGTGAGCTAGTGGAGGAGGTAAGAAGGCGGAACCCAGGGCATTTCCCTCTTCCCTCTTTGCCTTCGGCAATATTCCCCACAAAAACTGTGTCTCTCCCATGCCTCCAGAACCCACCGGGCTGCCATGATTCTCATTGCCTCTTGTTACTTTGGCCTTGGACTCAGACAACACCTTTCTCTTTATTCCTCCAGCCTTGGAGAGGTAGCAATTTCCTGTTCTGGTCAGTCTCAGTTTCTATCGTCTACTTAAGGTATTAAATTACTTTTAGTTTACATACCCAGAATGGTTTCTATTTTCCTGGACGGACATTGACAGATATAATTATGGTATTTTTTCTATCAACCTGGGATTTTTTGATATGTGTATGAATTGCCTTTGACATAAGATTTTGGTGAGATCTGGGAGGGGAGGAGCTTTCAAGTCCACGAGATTCAGTGGACACCTACTACGTAAATAGCAGGTTTAGAGGTGAAAATGTATTGATTCTTACACAGACCAGGGTCTAAAAAAGTTGAGAAAATCTGTAAAACAGATATTTTTTTCAGGTCAGTGATTTGCAAGGTCTACACACAGGGTAGCAAATTCACGAGTAAGGATGAGGAAGATATGGAAGGAGAGAGGAATAAGGCAACATTTTGTAACTTTTCATGACATTTGCATGAGCAAATAAGCCACAGGTTGGGACAATAAAATGAACTGTGCTGACAGAATAGGTGTCAGTATTTTGCTTTACTAAAGGACATGCATGCAAATTCTTTTTTCGAGTATAAATCATGATTTTTTTGAGGGCTGTCGCAACACAGTACATATTCAAAGATCTAGTTCCTTATGGAGACTCAAGTCAGAGCTTGGAATGACAAGCATGGGACACTGCTCTTCCCTGATTCCCTGACAGGATCTTGCTTTCTACCCACACCTCCCACTTGTGCTAGTCCCAGAGCAGGAGAGGTTGTTGAATTGCAGTAGCGGGTTCAGAGGAGGATGTCAGAGAGCCAGTGCCATATCAGAGGAAAGCATGAAAAGAAGAAAGGCGTGGAAGAGAAAGAGAAGAGGAAGGGAAGAGGGAAAGGGTGATAAAGAATCAGGGAAGAGTAAAGGATAAGGCCATGACTGCTGCCTGAGCTACTTCCTGCTTCTCTCCACTTCCTGCTTCTCTCCACTTCCTGTTTTTCCCACTGCCTTAGGGATGGGGATCTCAGCCCTTCTTACTGTTGGCCCCGTGAGGGTGGGTTGTAGGACTTCCAGTTTGTTTTCATCTCGCTGCTCAAATAGGAGGTAGGCTTCACTTCCTTATCGTTTTGTGCTGAAAGTATAGTTTTATTCTTAAAATACTATGTATAAAACCTATCTCACCTCCGTTTTTCTTTTTGAAACCCAGAGAGTCTTGTGGGCTAATAAGCGACCAGTTCTCCATTACCCCTGATGGATATGGGACTGGACCATTCCCAGTGTACTTTTATGTTTGTGTGATTAAACATACAATTCACTCCTTAATTTTCTTTAGCAACTGAAAGAGATAAAATATATGGTTTACTCAGTTTATTAAAAAGTAATACTTCCAGATATCAAATTAATTTGGTTCAAATCAAGGGCAAAATTGAATAGGAGGCAACCTGGCAAATTATTTTTTAAAGCTATTTCCCCTCTTCAGTGGAAGCAAAATACCAAAACTTCAGGAGAGATTTTAAATGGTAGTTACAGAGGAAGGCCCTTCACTCCCTCCCCTACTTTGCTCTTTAAAGAAGTCCCTGAATTTACTGCATTTAGAGTAGAAAATAATAGTAAACAGAATTTTTGTACACAATGTGGTCTAGTTGGTGTTGAAAACTTAAGTTTTAAATGTTCTCTTTGTGAAAGAATTGCTAATTTTCCAGCAGATGTTCTTTCTTTTTATCCCTTATGCGTCACAGTTTCCTTAAAATTCTCTCCTTCCCTTTCTCTCTCTCTCTCTGTCTCTGTCTCTCTGGCTCTAGTGCTTCCTCTTGTTCTCTTTTTTAAAACAGTGAAGATATGGGGTGCCTGGGTGGCACAGTGGTTAAGCATCTGCCTTCGGCTCAGGGCGTGATCCCGGCGTTGTGGGATCGAGCCCCACATCAGGCTCCTCTGCTACGAGCCTGCTTCTTCCTTTCCCACTCCCCCTGCTTGTGTTCCCTCTCTCGCTGGCTATCTCTGTCAAATAAGTAAATAAAATCTTAAAAAAAAAAATAAAACAAAATAAAACAGTGAAGATAGGTTCAATTCACAATTCCCTCAAAGAATGTGCAAAGCTTATTTTCTTTCCTTGGAAATATGCTACTCCTCAGAGCCAAAGTCCAGAGGCCCGGTCTTGATGAGAAGCCCTCTTACTTTAATTATAACCTCTTCTAGAAGATTCTCTCCCTACTGAGTGACTGGAATTGATTTTGTTTAAGTGAGGTACAACATTACATTATTTGGTTTAATTTCAAAACTCCACCTGAACCTCTAATTTCCCGCTAAAAGAATCAAATATTGGATGATGAGAACCTGTAGTTTTTTCAGGGGATTTAAAATTGAGAATTCCCTAACAGTTCTTGGAATGATGAGAGAACTATCAAAGTATCTCAGAGTCATGGCTAGGAATTAATGTTTTTATTCCTGAAAGTAAAAAGTACCCATTAATAGAGCTCTTTTTAAGGATTTGTTAATCAGCCTAGTTTTAAAGCCACCTGGTCATTTTGCATTCATTTTCAGCAAAATTTTGAATCCCTAAATTAATATCAGCTTCTGAAATAAACTCAAATGTCTTTAATTCTGTGATTCATTTTTTATACTACAATTGAAAATTAACTCCAATCTATGAATTTATTATTGATTTCTTCTCAAAGTAGAGATAATTCCATCTCTCCTATATGGTACATTTATGTAAGTCTTACAAACAAACGCCCTTTCAAAGTAGACTCAATTCTCAGGGACCTGGTGTAAACATGGCGGATCACATAGTGTGTGGGTAGCTGCGCACACGTTGTGATTGAAATGGCGCCTCAAGCTGCTCATTCCAAGCTCCTGTCTCCTCCACTGCGGCTGAAGTGTTATCATCAGACACCATTTCCTGGTCCCTCTGTGCTCTTCTTGGCCCAGTTCTTCTCACCCAACTTAAACAATAAATACAGAGGCATGAAACCAGTAAATTATAGCAAGAAAATGTAGCGTTAATGGAAGGGAACTTCTTTTTTTTTTTTTTTTTAAGATTTTATTTCTTTATTCGACAGAGATAGAGACAGCCAGCGAGAGAGGGAACACACGCAGGGGGAGTGGGAGAGGAAGAAGCAGGCTCATAGCGGAGGAGCCTCATGTGGGGCTCGATCCCAGAACGCCAGGATTATGCCCTGAGCCGAAGGCAGACGCTTAACCGCTGTGCCACCCAGGCGCCCCGGAAGGGAACTTCTAATTCCCCAATTTGTGGGATGTGTTGAACAGATGATTTGTTGTACAACCTGATCCATGGTAAGACACAAACACTCGACAGAACCAACAAGTTAGTTTGCTTAAGGTAGGCCCTGAATGTACAGACCGTCTTTCTTGGTTCCACACAAAATTTGCCTTTTCTGAGCTATTTTGCCATGGAAAGCACTTGGTGGCTCCACCTCGTGTGGGCTCCCCCCATGTCTATTGTTGCTATTACTACTCTTTCTGTTACTACTACTACGTACATGCATGCCTCCTCCAAGAAAGACGGAGAGCCACAGAGCTGGAGATAGGCTGTGCCTTGAGTTACGGAATATTCTGGGTAATGAGGTGGATCACTTCGATGTGTGGAAACATGGAGGTTGCACTGAAGAATTGCTGCAAATGCACTACCCGTTTTCAGTGTCTCTTGCATTCAATTTTTAGAGTAGACTTCAGAGTTGAGTTATAGTAAAATTTCAAATTTGTTACATATCTCACTTCTAACACACACACACACACACACACACACACACGGATTAAGATATTTTGAGCATAAATTTTTTTAGATTATCCATATGACCACCCATCTCACATCTAATTAGATGATTACCAACTGGCAATACTCATCAACAAAATAATTTCGAATGTCACTATAATTTTCTTACCCCAGAAAGAGACTGACCTTAATGACCTTTAGGTAAGAATTTGAGTTATTTAGAAACTTGAAAATATCCACAAAGAATTTGTGTAGTAAAAGCAGGGTTTTAACCAATCTTACATGGTTATTCTTAGTAGATAGTAGACAGAGAGGGAGAAATTTGTTGAGGACCAAGAAATGGCAGTAATGGTGCCCTGCATTACACAGCGAAATATAACTCCATTGTGAGAGAGGCAGTTTTGCAAATTATGGGGTAGTCTGATAATTCTTTTTCTTCCTCATAAGTTTAGGTGATAATCTGTCTGGGATTTAAAATATGTTCTGTGAGACATGTATGCATGTTCAAATCAATGGTGGTTCCAAAGGGGTAGATGGTTTGTTCTCAAGATTTAAAATGCCAAAGACCAGCAATCACAATTCCCTTTTAGTGCCCTTCCTCTCAGAGAGTAATTTTTGAAATTGGAGGAGATAGAGTGCTGGAAGGAGAAGAGGACAGATGTCAGGAGAGGCCTGGGAGGAGGACTGGATTTTCCCAAAAGGTAATGGAATTTCCCACCATGGAGATTAGAAGAAGAAATGGTCGAGAGAAGTGTGGGCTGGGTGGTCAAGGTTAATAAATTCAGTGAGTCTCAATCTCTTTGTGAAAGTGCTTTTCCCTCCAACTATGGGTGCTTTAACCTAGAACTGTGGGAGGACACGCATTTAGGGCACGGTTGTAAGCTTTCTGCTTCTAGGACGTAATTGCCTTGAAGCACTTCGGTCGTAAGTGATGGCCAAGTAGAGAAGAGGGAAAAGGACTTTGAGGGGAAGTGTGGCCAAGAATCAAATCAATGTCCCATCCCACCCACCCATGTCCCGTGATTTCATCAGAGAAGGGACAACACCCTTCCAAGGGGATTATGTTTAGTGACTAAGGTCCACAATGCAGGAAGGAGCCATCGGGGAGCACCCAGGAAGAGCTGAGGAAGGACTTCCAGGTAGACATCTGTAAATACTCTGGGGAGAAGAGGCCCTCAGACTGAGGACCCAGGGGGAAAAACCCAAAAACAACAAAGTGAAGCTAAAAGAGGAAATTGTTAAGAAATACATCAGAGTTGGCTATCCTTCCAACCTGTTTCTTTCTTGGCCGTAAACTCCCCTTCACCTGAATGTATATCTCATAGCTTCACCCTGATGCTTCCGTTTGGAAAAGAGACTTCTCAGCTACATACGATACCCTGGATATCTTACAGGATTTTGGACTTGGATTTCAATTATCTTTAAATCCATCCAATGCCTTTTCCCCGCTGACAGCTCCATACTGCCCAGTCATATAAAAAGACTCACCAGGAGAATAAATTATTTCTTGCCTTGTCAGTGGTAATTTGTGTTCACTAAATTACTCCAGATCTACTTTCTTGAGTCAAAAATAACTTTATGTGTTTTTTTTTTCTTCCACGTCCACCCTGGAAAGACATACAGATTTTGAAGTTAACCTCTCTCCGTTAGATACTCAGGAATAATTAAGCCGGTTTTCTTCTTAAATCAGCCAGATGTTTCATTTTAAGATGAACAATACATGGTTTATTTCACTCTAGTTCTCCTGGAAGGGCCACGGCTTTCATTTTGATAGTCCTGTTTTGTGAGAGGTAAGAATGAAAAACATCTTTAAGAAAGTTCCCTCCCCCGCTTTTTTTCCTGGGAACGGGGCTTGGTGTCAATAGGAAACCACATTTTATTAAGAACGTAAGTTATCACCGATGATGCCCCAGCATCTGATAAAACACTTGACGTTACAGCGATCACATCTGGATGTTACCACACTGTTCTTCAGAACCGTTAAGAGAGATTTAAATGTCTCACTATGTCCAGATCTATTTCTGGCAAGGCATCTATTTGCACTATTTGTTCCTTCAGTGTTTTCTTCTCATCAAGCTAGGCCACTGTGCTTAGGGCATCTTTCATTTTTGTCTTACAGAATGCCAATAAATGGTTAAGGGTATTTTTTTACAACATGGTGAGTGTTATTTCACAATGTTTCATTGGCCACAAATCCTCAAGTCACTTTTAAGAATTCCAGATGCCCTACTGTAGGTATTTTTGCAGCTGTTTAATGGGAAATCATGAAAGTGTAACTCTCTTCAACAAAAAAAGAACATATCTCATTCCTACAGGGAGAAGTCTCCTTTACTGTACTTTCACAGGAATAAAAAGGGCAGTGTAAAGACAGCTATGTACTGTATCTATTCCCTCCACCCGCCTGCAGTTCAGATAGTTAAAATATCTTCTACTTTGTAAAATACTTCGATTTTATATTGAAGGACATCTTTCTTTTGAATTGGTATGATATACTCTGAAGTTACATTTCTCTTCCTGTTATTCGCAGGACAAAATTGGGCTTAAAGAAATTCTATCTGCATGCAGTGAGTCTGTTTTTGCAATGCGCTTTATTGTTCCTTGTGATTAATTTATAGGTTGAATTCATACATTCTCTTACCTGGAAAACAATAATGAGTCTAACTGTTGATAACTATGAACTCTTCTTAAGGCCACCTACATTTCCTTCGTTAAAATCTAATTTAAGTTTTGGGGCGCCTGGGTGGCGCAGTGGTTAAGCGTCTGCCTTGGGCTCAGGGCGTGATCCCGGCATTGTGGGATCGAGCCCCACATCAGGCTCCTCTGCTGGGAGCCTGCTTCTTCCTCTCCCACTCCCCCCTGCTTGTGCTCCCTCTCTCGCCGGCTGCCTCTCTCTCTGTCAAATAAATAAATAAAATCTTTTAAAAAAATCTAATTTAAGTTTTGAAAGTTATATTCAAGATATTGTGGATATTTGCTCACCAATAGCATCTGAGACCTCAAGAGTATTTTGATACATAGATAGCCACAGTTTGTAAACGGAAGGAAGGAATGAAGGAAGGAAGGGAAGGAAGAAAAATATTTTTCTTTTCATAATGTCCAGAACCACAGAATCTGTGGTCTTCGTTTTCTGACCTGAATTGTAATATTGCTGATGATCATTTATTCAAACAAGATCAATAAGAAATGTTGGAATTGGGGATTTATGGCCCAAAGGCCTTACTGGAATTCACATTGCTGAGACTGCTTACAAAGTTAAGGCGAGGCTAGGAAGTCTCCACTGGACCTGCGATCTAAGGAAAACCAGACTGAATCCAGAGATTGAGGATGAACTCCTGGCTCTAGCTCTTTCTCTCTGTTGGTGACATCACTTAGAGGTCACTATTCCAACCCTCACATTTTATAGATGAGCAAACTGAGGTCCCAAAACACAAAGTTCCATCAGCACTCTAGAATTCTGTAGTTCAGTTAAGAATCAAGTCACTAAGACAACATTTTTGTCCATTTGTCTCTTACTTTTATTGCTTAAAAATCATTTATGGGCCTCAGCGTGGGAATGGGAGTCTTTCATTCCAAAAACATGCAAAGTGACTTAAGGAAGCCAAGGGGATGCTACACTGAAAAGACAGCGTGTACCTTCCGAAGTCTGACGTCTAGGAGGAAGTAAACATGCAGAGCCGGAAGTCCCATGTGCTGAGGCAGACATGGAGTTGGGTGGGAGGACAGAGACCAGGGAAGTCATGCTCAAGGAGGCAGGGAAGGCTCCCTTAAGACAGTGCTCTCTGATGCTTGACGTAGAAGGAGAGGTGGCTTCCCCAGGCAGAGGGAATGACATCCGGAATGTGGCGTTGGAGCAGTTTCTCTGTTACTAAACTCAGAAGTGGTGGGGAAAGACGCTGGATGTGGCTGACTTTCTGAGTTCCGAAAATGATTCTAGCAATGCTTCTCTCCCATTGCTACCACAGACCCAGCTGTAGAGCGATGACTCCCCCCATCCCACCCCACTGAGGGGCCGGTCAGAACATAACTTTCCCTGGGGAGCTCTCAAAAGAGAAAGGGGAAACAACCCCCTGACTTAATCTCCATCTGAGCCTCTCTAAAATATGCAGTTTACAAGGGGTTTTGGCTCTATCATCGTTTTCCTCAAAACTATTTACTACAATTGCTTAGAGTACTGCTCGTAAGACAATTCTTAAATTCAACAATGTATTCAGTTGTACTGCAGTGATTGGCTTACGAAATTGTTTCTGCTTTTCTTTCAAAGATGTTGTGGATATTTTATTGGATGTAAGGGACCAATTCCTTTACATATCCTCATACGCTTTTTGGGATCAGATGGTCCTCAGCCAAAATTTCTGCTCTTCTAAGTAGAGAAGGAAGTTCTTGGGATAGTGGGACTTCTGTCCTTGGTGTCGGGAGAGGATGAAACGAGGTAATGCATTCAAAGTACTTAGCATGGAATGTCATGCAATAGGCGCACCAAAAATTGAGTGCCTTCCTCCATTTGTGACAAACAAATTTGTGACAAGCAAGGCCTTACTAGGCCTGCTTTCTGAAAGCATTGACGGAACTGCATGACACAGAAGAGATTTTGCTAGTCCATCTTACCATTGCCCGTCGATCTCTCCAGCCATTCTGTGAAACACATGTCGCCTGTCGGGTCGGCTTGAGGGTATAAGTGAATCGGAAGTGCTTGTCAAGAAACATGAAGGCCATGTCGTCAAAATGGGGTTCTTGGGGGAAAGAAAGGGAGGGAGCAGGCCAAACCGCTTTTTACTATAATTAAAGATTGAGTCAGAGATCATTAAATGGGGTAAAAGACTCGTTGAAAATGTGAAGGAAAAAACCCAATTATTTAAGATATGTCATTTTACTTACTTACCTCAGGTAGATCTAATAACTTTAACTATGCTAACGAGGGGCTTCCTGGCAGGGAGAATTGAAATGTCTGGCTCCATAGAGCAAAATAACAAATTTAGTATTAGAGTTTAGAATATTAATAATTCATCTGAAGTGATTGGAATTAGCTTGTTTTCTTAACTGGCTTTAAAAACCTCTGAACTATTATTTGTATTGTTAATTTATTCCACTCGCTTTTCCTGCTTGAATGGTGGAGCTGTAAACTTCAGGGCACCTGCTGTCAATGTCGCCAATTCCCACGTGAAGTCCATGCTAATGACGCTAGACAGGATCCAGGGGTAAAAGACTTTGGACTCAGTATTTGCAAACTATTCACAGACATGGAAGATAAAATAGACTCTTAATCAGTTGAGACTCTTGGAAAATATGTTCAAAGAATCTCTCTCTTTCCCCCTTGAAATATGGAGCATCCCCGAACACATGTGCTTACGTGGCTTAGACACATGGGCGAAGGGGCGCCTGGGTGGCTCCGTCATTAAGCGTCTGCCTTCGGCTCAGGTCATGATCCCAGGGTCCTGGGATCGAGCCCCACATCGGGCTCCCTGCTCAGCAGGAAGCCTGCTTCTCCCTCTCCCACTCCTCCTGCTTGTGATCCCTCTCTTGCTGTCTCTCTCGCTGTCAAATAAATAAATAAAATCTTAAAAAAAAAAAAAAGAAACATGGGCGAAGAATGTTTTTTGAACGAAAAGAAAAAGATTAGAGAAAGGAAAAGTCCTCTAATTAAAAAGAGTCTCCTCAAACATAAAGTGGTTAATATTTCAGTGGCTGAGGGCCTACCACGCTCTGCTGTGAGACACAGGATGTGACATTTGAGTCATTAACGGAAAGTCTCTGTAAGCTCAATAATTATCCCACTTTCCAGAAAAGCAGAGGGAAGGCCCACATTCCATGTCCCAATCTGGCTCCATCCTGTGCATTCGCACGGTGTCACCGGGGCCTCTGACTGTGGCCCAGTGACACGACTCACACAATGGTCACAGTCACCAGTGCAAGGCTGGCGCCAGTAAGCTTTAGTTTGTTAGGAAAAAAATACTATTTTCCATGTATGTTTAAATAGTACAGACACATAATATTAAAAAAATAGAAGCTCTGAGTGTGTAATCCAATGCTCAGCCTTTGCAAAATAGGCAAAGATCCAAATATTTCTCTCTGCTAAAAGAGTTTAAAATATGTTTCCAGGGGTGACTTGGCTGGAGAAGCTACCACTTGGGATTGGTGAGCTGAAAAGCCTGATTTGAGGATGGTCCGTATTTTCGAGAGACAACCACCAGGGCTCTCAGGGATATCTGAGATCCAAATGGAAGGTAGGCTGCACAACTGAACTTTCCAGGTTAAAGCCAAGTGCATGTGTATTGGGGGTGAGGTTGAGGGGAGCAGGATCCATATCATTTTTGAAACTTTGGACTTCAATTATGGAATGAAGTGAGGTAATGCAAGGCCCACCCAGGCTTGGTTAGTTGTCAATTTGGACTCTAGAGTTTTTGGGGAATGGAGTTAATCTCTAGGATGTTACAGTTAATACTTTGGCTAGAGGTTGTATCTCAATGGTCGCCTGGTGATAGGAACATGGCTGCCACTTGGCGACTAGGGAAATGGCATTCTCTGGACACACATCACCCACGGTACCCTGGATCCCTTAAATCGGGCCAGTCAGTAGGCTCAGAAAGTGAATCTCCCATTCCAGCAGGTATTTTAGGTCGTCTTGCACGCCCTCCCACCCTGCGCCTGACCAGCTTGTTCTCCAGATATCTAGACATAGCTGCTCTGGCTGTTTTGGTTCTCCTCTGGGTTTGGCAATGTCCCTCCTGGTGGGTTGAATTAGCTCTTGCACCGGACTGTTAGATTTCCCACTGTAGTCTCCAGTCAGAAAACCAGCTCTCCGGCTGGGCCTACTTCCACCTCTTTCCCAAATGGGTTTTGGACACCTCCTTGGCAAACGCATATGGCTTCTCTGAAGCCTTATGCAGTGAAAGATTAAGATGGCTAATACCTGGTCCCTACTTTCAAGGAACTTGGAATCAGTTTCCTCAGATAAGATACCAACAAGGAAATGGGGCTACCATTCCTAGGAGTCTCAAGCTAGGGTGCCAGATGAGGGAACAGATAATAGCTTCTCTGTGGCTAAGATGAGGGAGGGAACACTTCTTTTTGGAGAGACCAGGTATGCGGTGGTCAAGGGAAGGATTTTCAGGGATCTATAAATGCTATTTGTATTAGTTTCTTATTGTTGCTGTAACAAATTCCTACAAACTTAGCGGATTAAAACAATAACAACTTATTACCACTGAATTCTGTAGGTCAGAAGTCTGACATGGGTCTCATTGGAATAGAATCAAGCTGTCGACAGGGCTATGTTCCTTCTGGAGGCTTGGGGTGGGAGGAGAATCCACTTCCAAGCTCATTTGTGTTATTGACAGAACTCAGTTTCTTGTGGTTTTAGGACTGAGGTCCCCATTTCCTTCCTGGCTGTTGACTGGTGCCACTTTGAGTTCTTGGAGGCCGCTCTCCATCCCTTGCACATGGTCGCCACATCTCAGAAACAGCAACAGCATGAATCTCCGTATGCTGCCCATCTCTTCTTCTTCTCATTCTTCTGCTATTTCTATCTGCCTTCTGCTGCTCTCAAGGGCTCATGTGATGACAAGGGGCTTACCTGGATAATTCGGGATAGTCTGTCTGATGATTAGCTGATCATCAACCTTAATTACATAATATAATCACAGCCATAACCTGAGAAGGTGAAGGTCATTGGAGCCAAAATTCTGCTGCCACCACATTCTTGTGATGTCATGTGCTGGGAGGGAAAAGGGAACAGAGCAGTACAGAGCAGAACACAAGTCACGTTTTTACTAAGCACCTACAAGGTGCTAAGTGTGACTCAAGTTTGGAGACAAGGTAAATTAGTATATGTCTCACTCATCTATGGAACATAAGAAGTAGGAAGATCGGTAGGAGACGAAAGGGATAAAGAAAGGGGGTAATCAGAAGGGGGAATGAAGCATGAGAGACTATGGACTCTGAGAAACAAACTGAGGGCTTCAGAGGGGAGGTGGGTGGGGGAATGGGATAGGCTGGTGATGGGTAGTAAGGAGGGCACGTATTGCATGGTGCACTGGGTGTTATACGCAACTAATGAATCATGGAACTTTACATCAGAAACCAGGGATGTACTGTATGGTGACTAACATAGTACAATAAAAAATATTATTATAATAATAAAAAAAAATTCCTGGAATTTAAATTTTAGGCAGAACTGTTTCCAAATAGACTATGGGGATATTCCTTTTCCCATTTTCCTTTATTTATTATATTTACATTACCAGATGAATACAATTCTGTCTTTATTTGATTTCAGGCATTTTCCCCTTCCTAAGCATGTATTTCTTACAATTAGAATTTTAAAAGTGAAAAAAACATTAGTATCTGTCTCTTCCTCAAAGTCTCACCTAGAGGGGGAGACAGGCTTCTTTTCAACTAATTGCAATACAGTGAGCTCTACACAACATCGACAACCCACTTTCACAATGTTGTGGTCTTATTTTCATAGGATATTTTTATCTCTTGAATTTCACAAGTTGGCATATATTTATGAAGATTTTGTTTTCCAGCAAAGCATTAGCCAAAATTTGTGCCAAATGGGATAAAATCTAAGGGAGCACCATCCTTCAATACTCCCTTGTCCTCACCCATGGCACTAACCGTGACCTCCGATCCTGATTTTAACTTTTGCTGCCTTGCTTGGAATATTTGCTCCTTTCAGTCACAGCACTGAAATGGTACTTAAAGTAGAAAAACATTATGAGAGCAGCCTCTGAAACTCATCGTTCCCTTTGCAATGACCGTGGTGCATTCTCCATTCTTCACACCCAGTCTTCCTTTCTCCTTTGCCACCTCTTTTACTCAGTTGTACACCTCTAGTAAAGGAATGAGGAACAGGGGACATTTTATTCATTCTGGAATCTTCTCCTCATCTCCCAATCCCAGCCCTAACACAGTTCTACAGTGAAGCCATTCAATCAAAGTGTAACAAATTAAAAGCGGGGGGGGCGGGGGGAAGCTAAGCCCTTGGCTGTAGAGATTTTAACTGGGTAGACAGGAAATAGCATTTGTTATCTAGGTCTTTGTTTTTTGTTTTTTTGGTTTTTTTCACGCAGAGGAACAAAGTGAGTGGCAACTGGTGAGAATAAGTATGAGCCTCAGAAGATTAGCAAAGAGAAATACAGTTGAGGAAAATTTTTTGCGATTATTATAGTGAAATGCCCCATGAGATACAGAACTTGAGAAAAGTGAGTAAATCCGTTGTACACATTCAAGAAAACCTGGCATTTGAAGCGGACGTGGAGAACACTTGGTGCCATGTCTCCCCTTTGATGGTATCCTTGCGCCATTCAAGGCTGCTTGCGCTCTGGTTTGGGTCATCTAGAAGCAACCAGTGGTTCCGAAGCTCAAGAGAAAGAATGATGACAAGAAGCCCAGGCCCTCGTAACCCTCTGATTAGGTATCTAAGCAGATCTTCACTTACCAGGAATTCGCTATCATTCATGGGGCCTACTGGGGGAGGGGGGTCCCTGAGCGTCAGTGGAAAGTGGATCCCTTGGGTGGTTCACCCACCCTATTCTAGACCTTCAACCTCAGCTTCTCCCGTTTGCAAGTCCATAGACTGTCCTCCACGTGGTAGGATTTCCTAAAGATGGCCACGTCCTAATCTTGGAAGCGGTGACATGCTAGGCTCTATGGTGAGGTGGCATTGAGGTTGCCTATCAGCTGACCTTCCAGCAGGGAACTTATCCAGGTGGGCCCAAGGTAATCAGAAGCACCCACAAAAGTAGAAGGGAGGGCAGAGAGAGTGAGAGATGTGAGGACAGAAGAATGCTCAGAGTGGTGCCTTGTGAAGAGGACTCGACCCGCCATTGCTGACTTTGAAGACGGACAAGGGGACACGAGTCAAGTAAAAGCTGGTAAAGTGGTGAAACACTCTCTTCAAGTCTCCAGAAAAGAATGGGTCTGTCCACATTTTGATTTTAGCTCAGTGAGAGTGGCGTCAGAACTGTGAGGTAACACATTTGTGTTGTTTTAAGCTGCTATATTTGAGGTCATTTGTTAAAGCATCCATGGACGGCGAAGAACTGTGTAACTGAGTCAACCCCCAAGGCGTACTGGCTGCCTCAGAAAGTCCATAGGATGCGTTGTGGGCAAGCAGCCCTCTGCTTGGGTCTTTCTCCATGCAGAAGGATTGAGTGACAGACTCTCCAGGACGTCATGGAGAAAAGGTCCCTGTGTCTTCCTGCTCAAAGAACCCCAAATTGTTCCATTAGAGACAAATGCCCAAGTCTTAGTCTGTTGCAGAGTTTAAAAACTGAGATCCTAGGGGCTGAATTCAATAGTCAGACTTTTCCCACATGCATAGAGGTTTTTTGGAAAATTCGAATTAATTGCAAGCAAGAGTCCATTTAGGCATCAGGATTTCCAACTTTTCTTGGAAAAAATACCCGAAAATGTTGCCAGATTTGCATCCTGGGGGGTGGAGTAGTGGCTTTTTAGAGCACGCTCACTCTGGTTGTCTCCACGGCCACCACTCTACTGTCTCGCTCCCTCTCCATGTGACACTATTATGTGGCCTTTCTGGCACCGAGTGTGTGACCCCTGTACCCTGCTTGTATACACATTTCCAAACCAGCTTAATTAGGGTAAGGCATTAAAGGGAATCGAACCAGTCTAATGCTTTCCTCATGGGTGACAGCAGAGGCTGCTTTCTTCCTTTCAGAAGAAAAATGAAAAATCTTAGAGATGAAATCATTTCGGCCCATCCCTCCATTTCTTCCAAATTCCTAGCCCAAGCAGTACCACCCAATACGGGCATTGGTGCCTGTAGGGAATTTCCAAGCCTACGCGGGGCTCTGATTTGGATCAGCTAAACCTTTGTCCCCTGAAGGTCTTATCTAAACCTGAATTCAGCCAACGAGAGAATTTTCAAAAGGATATAAATCAAACTAGAGCACTTTCAAGATGGTAGACAGCGAGCTCAAGCAAAGCGTCAAACGGCCCACTAGCATTGTCATATATGCAGGGCCAAAGTTTGCAGAAATCCCTGTGCATTTTTATTAGGTTGACAACATGTAAGCTCTGACATCAGCTGCAACACGATCTCGTATTGCAAAATGCATTTCGGAATCCTAATGCGTTAATTGTTATGTTTGGCTTTATTACCAACATATCTTTTTACTCATATCTGAATGCCGATGGTTATGGGCCAAAATTTTTGGAAAAGTGATACCTTACAAGCTCACACTTGAAATGGCTCTGAACAGTGATGGAAGGTCACAGAATGGGAACAAGAGAAAAGAGTCGGCTCACAAAAGGGTTAGTGTCCTGAGCGGCTTGACAGGAATGCACCTTTTCCGTCACAGGCTCTGGTCTTCAGCACACAATGTAGGGAATAATCAGCTATAGATGGGCAGGGAGAGGCCCGGCTGGGCTCCTGACACGGCCTCTGTGGGTGTGATGGATGTGGAGAAATCCAACCCTTCCCAGGGGGGTCAGGTGACACCGTGGAGACAAAGAGTGCAAACAATTTGGCCCTGGAAAAGAACTTCCTTTTTTTTTTTTTCCCCTATTTGTGCCAAAAAGTTACAGTATCCAGCCATTCTGTATTAAGCTGAAAATCTATGCAAAGAAGGAAAAATGAAACCAAAGTGAAACCCCAAACAGAAATATTCCCTGGATAAAATATATTTAAATTGTGCAAAATTTTAGAGAGAGGCAGAGAGGGAAATATAAATAGATAGATAGATATTTAAAAAGAGCATTTTCTTCCAAGGCTGAGTCAAAAACATCTGCTATCTGGATTAGTGAGAGAAACTATCTAAGATTGTGAAAAAAAAAAAACAAAAACAAAAAAAAAACCCCAAAAAAACAAAACCGAGGTCCCGCAAATCTCTCCTTTGGAGCCGGTAGATAAAAACAAGGGAGGAGACATGAGCCTCCCTCCCACCCCTGAGCAGACAGAGGGGAAAAAAACCAAAAAACAAAAAACCCACAACAAAAACCTAGAGAGCATCGTGCCTGCTGTCCCAACCGGAAACATCTCACAGAATATTTCTTCAGCCGTTGTCTCCTGGCCTTTTCAGATCTCTGAGCAGTGATTCTAATTGGATTTGGATTTATATGGGCTTTTGATAAAATACACACCACTCCCCTGTCTTCCCCTCTCCCCCTACCCAGGCCCCAAGGAGTTTTGAGAAATATCTATAAATTTTCTTAATTGCCAGACGGTTTTCCCACTTCTAGGCAACCGGCTTCCCTTAGCGGTAGCGTCAGAATCTGACCTCTGACATCAGGGGCTCGTCTCTGATGACTACCAAATGTTAAAGGGGCCTTCCGTTTTCCTTGTTTTTCTGCGCTGTGAGGTCGGGCATTGGAGGCCTGGCCTCCGAGCAGGTTTTTTAGCTTTTTTAGCCCTGGTCTCGGTGTGTGGACATGTGCCCGTTCAGAAGGGAGCTCAGGGAAGGGGTAACAGTGTGCACCTGCTGGATGCCAGGCGCCGTGCTGTGCCTCGCTCTGTGCCCACCAGTGCTCGAGAGGTCAGTGTGGTCCATCCTGTGTAGACAAAATAAGGGACTCAGAGGAATGAAATAGCTTGATGCTTTTGAGCCAGTAAGCGGCAAAGCTGGCCCTAAGGCTGCCTGCCTCTAGCCCGTAACACATCTGTGAAGCCTTGGGGTGTGGCAGGCTGTGCCTCAATCTTACCCCCAATAAAACCTTCTCCAAAGATACTTTGACGTTGGCTCTTTTGAAATTCTTATCACTCTCATTATCCCTAGTTATGGAGAATTCCCACTCAGAGAATTGCTTATGACAGCAAGAGCTTTGAAGAAGTTATTATTAACACGTCTCAGCTCAAAATTCATCTCCACTTTCAAACCCAGATGACGTCTCAGAGGCCCACTCTCATGACGGAAGGCAAGGGCTGCCATGTGATTTACGTGACTTGGGTCACTCTACCAGCCCCCACACCACCCCATAGCCACCAAGGGGTGCATGCAGCTGAAAACATGTGGCTCTTTTGAAATAAGTAAAATTTGAGTGGTGCCAGGTTTATGGGAGACTATCAGAAGTGGAGTTGTTTCTGGGAGACCAGTTCCATGGGCATCAGGACCAGTTCCATGGGCATCAGGACAGTGCAATCTGAAGCCATAAGACCAGGCAATTAAGAGGGAGGAAGGGAGTCTCGGGCAACCACCTGTTCTTTCGCTCCTTTCTCCCAGAAATCTTTTGCCTGATTTCAGACTTTCTAGGTCATCGAGTACATTTTGATTGCAGATATCCTATTTTGTGTGTTTATACAAAAAGATAGGGCAGCAACCTGTAAAGGTCATGGGCTAAGGGATTAGGATGCCTGGTTTCAAATTATTCTACCACTTTGAAGTGCTGTGTGATCTTGAGCTAATGACCTAACCTCTCTGAGATTTTCTTTGTAGAACCAGTGGCTCTCAGTCTTTTTGAGACAATATAAATAACACAGTGCCTGGCTTATAGCAGGCATCTAAAAAAATACCTTCCCTCCTCCTCTTCTCTTCCTTTGCATTTTCAAGAATGCCCTGATCCTAAAGGGTCTCTCTCTCTCTCTTTTGCAAGCCTCAGATATTTTAAGGATTCCTTAACTTGATAGTGGTGTTGAAGATTGAAATCCTGTATGCTGCTTGTGATCTGTGTAAGCCTGAAGATATTGTTTAACTTCTCTGAGGTCTCTTTTTGTTTTTAAGTTATAAATTAGTGATAATAACTGGGATGTAGTTGATTTCTAACCAAAGGGCCACGTAGTACTTTCTTCTCTACAAACAGGACTTAGATTTTGGCTTCAGATAACTAGCAGAGATTGCTCAATTTCAAGGAAGTTCCATGCACAGTGGTCAAATTCTGATTGATCTAAGACAGCAGTAAAATCTCATTCTCTTTCACCAGTGAGTGCTCTAAGGTGAGCATAAATAAGAAACACTTCTGGCCAAAGAAACAGAAAGGGAAGTCCTAGAGCCTCAGGAAGAGAAAGGTATTTCCCTGTTGCCTCCCACTTGAGTGGCTGGTGGTAGACATGATGCCTACAGAACTGGCAGCCATCTTGAATCCATGAGGTGACAGTCACCAATGTCCTGAATATGGTGGGAGGGATGGTTAGAAAGACCTCAGAGGTAGTGTTGATAGCATTCTGGAATTGCGGAATGAGTCCTCGGTATTCATCTCTCTATTTTGATACTGCCTGTCATGTGAGATGGGTAATGCGTAAGCTACTCAAGTCAAATATTCTTTTGCCTGTAATTAAAAGTATTACTGAGTCTATGATGTCTGCTTCTTAGAATTTCCCTGAGAATTATGAATAATGTATGTCTAGAAAGTGCCTGTCGTTTAGTAAACACGCGGCGTTCACACAACTTGCATTTGTTACAATTGTTAATATACAGGTGCTCTGGGGAAGCAGTGAGGACCTTGTCAAACAGAAGCTTCCATTGAGCTTGTGTTGAAGTTGTTACAAAGGAAATTCATACATTGCATTGAACCTTAAATGTGGGCCTTTAAATCCCGTTATAATGAGATTCCATGACATTTTACCAATAGGCGCAAATAAAATTGTAAAATGAATTGAATTTGAAGATCTTGCAACTCAGATAAAAAGAAACAGTAGGGGCGCCTGGGTGGCTCAGTCGTTGAGCGTCTGCCTTCGGCTCAGGGCGTGAGCCTGGCATTCTGGGATCGAGCCCCACGTCGGGCTCCTCCGATGGGAGCCTGCTTCTTCCTCTCCCACTCCCCCTGCTTGTGTTCCCTCTCTCGCTGGCTGTCTCTCTCTCTGTCAAACGAATAAATAAAATCTTAAAAAAAAAAAAAAAGAAACAGTATTTGATAAACAGTTCTTATTATTAAGGATTGGATGATTTTACTGAACTATAACTAAAGCTCTTCTTCCAAGTTCTTCTGTTCTCTTCCCTTGGCTGTGAGCTCAGTTGACTTATTTTTTTTGGCTTGAGCTGAATTTCAAATCTATCAGTGTCACTAACCGGACAAACAACTTGCAAGAAAAGGAAGATTGGAACTGAGTCTAAAGTGCCATGTGTTGATTATTTCTGCATTATAAGTTGTCTAGAAAGTAGGAAAAAAAACCCTGAAAGTGCTAACTGAGGCCAAAAGTAGTTCATTCATAAATTCAATCAGCATTTATGAAGGTCCTGTTCTTGGTGTTGGGAAAACAAGGTCCAATAAGTCAGGGCCTCGTCATCATGGGGCTTACGGACAACCTAGCAGAGAAAGACACATGGATAAGGAAATGCAAAAGCTTATAGAAATTGCCAAAAGAGTAGTCATGGCGATGATGATGATACCAGCACAACCACTGGATCACTGCCATTGACGGCTGTAGTGACCACAGACTTACTGCCTACCAGGTCCTGTCCTAAGTTCTTTACCTGCACTGTCTCTTGTTTTTATTTTATTTTATTTATTTATTTTTTTATTTCTTTGAGAGAGAGAGCGTGAGAGAGAGCACAAGCTATGGAGAGGGAGAAGCAGGCTGCCCATCAAGCAGGGAACCCAATGCAGTGCTCCATCCCAAGACTCTGGGATCATGACCCAAGAAGAAGGCAGCCGCTTAACCGACTGAGCCACCCGGGTTCCCCCTGCTCTGTCTCTTGTGACCTTTATCATTCTCTGTGGTCAGTCTGATGTCTGCTTTAGAGATAAGCACACTGAAACCCAATGCACTCAATTAATGCAGGAGCTAGGATTCGCATCTAGATCTTCCTTTTTTTTTTTTTTTAAAGATTTTATTTATTTATTTATTTATTTATTTGATGGAGAGAGAGGCAGCCAGCGAGAGAGGGAACACAAGCAGGGGGCGTGGGAGAGGAAGAAGCAACTCCCAGCAGAGGAGCCTGATGTGGGACTCCATCCCAGGACTCTGGGATCACGCCCTGAGCCAAAGGCAGACGCTTAACGACTGCGCCACCCAGGTGCCCCATCGCATCTAGATCTTCCTAATTGCAAAGCTCGTGGTCCTCACTAAGCCGTGATAGACATCTGAACAGGCTAAGTGGAGGTTGAAAGAAGGAGGAGTGGAGGAAGTAGTTAATTCTGCGGGGGTTCTGGGTGGCAGTACGGAGTAGGGGTGGGAGGAAAGATAAGCCTCTCTTCAAAGAGGAGGTGACCCTCCATGGACACTCCCCTTGGTGGAAAAGACTTCTTAGAAGAAAATGTGTGGTGCACAGGTCTTCAGCATATTTTCCAATAGGAAAGAAGTGAAGAAAAAATAAAAAGGGATGGAAGGATGGTATCGACATTGGCCCTGTGCTGCCCTGGGAAAACCGTAAGCTCCCATGCAGTTGGGACTTTAGGGACCTGGGAAAGTGATTAGAGTTGTTTATTCTGCCCGAGTACTTGAAATCTCATGAATAAAAGGTTTTCTATGAATACAAAATATGGTGATTGTCTATGTTAGACCAGAGGAACATTATATTCAAAGAGAAGGGGGGAAATCGAAACATATTTATTTAGCATATGAAAGTGAGTGTTCGTGCCAAAACCAATTCAGTATGGTAGACAACTACCTGGGCAGTGTCTGTACTAACATAGCAGATGTGACACAAAGATTTGGTGGCTGTGATTCATGCCAACCAGATGTCCCCACCCCCGCACCCAGGTTGGCCTCTGAGAGCCCCCTCCTATGCGCCCCTGACTTGTTCAATGGCCTGAGGCCACGGGTATAGTTTTTAGCACTCCACTTATTCCATAGGATTTTTTCCCACAATTTCAGCACTGAAATACTCGGACTCGGCTAAATTCCGGCTAACACTTGACGTATTAAGAGGTAAAATAGATTAAGCTTTTGCTGGCTTTTGGATTCAAGTATCAAATTTTCACCTGATCCATTTTGAATCACTTAAAGAATCTAATTACCTAGTGAAAATTCTGTTTCTAGTAGATGAGGACTTGAATTTAATACTTTTTTATCCTTTTAAAAAGCATATACGGCTGGTGATGGGTAGTAAGGAGGGCACGTATTGCATGGTGCACTGGGTGTTATATGCAAATAATGAATCATGGAACATTGCATCAAGAACTGGGGATGTACTGTATGTTGACTAATATAACAAAATAAAAATTATTAAAAAAATTAAATGAATTAAAAGTAAAAAGCATATACAACAATTTATAGGCCTATATTCCTTGAAGCCAGGATAAAATGGACCCCACATGATTTAGAACTGATTCCTCAGAAAATAATTTAAAATCATCTATCTCACAGACACGTGTTTTTATATTACAAAACATCTCAGCCAGTTTTAAAACTGATAATATCTCACAACTGTTTTGTCATACACGCACATCAATTAGTTTTTATAGTTTTAATAATGCCAAATAAATTTTCTTTTTTCAGTGGCTGAAAAACAAAACACTAACTCTCAACTAGCCGCGTTGACCTCCTTTCTGTTCCAGGAATAAGCCAAGTTCTTTTATTCTTGAGGTCTGTGCACTTACTCCTTCTTTCCCTTCCTTCCATCTTTCTGTCCTTCCTTCCCTCCCTCCCTCCTCCCTTCCTTCTGTCTGTCTTTGGATATTCTTCTCATAAATATTTGTTTGGTTGGGTCCTTTTTATCTTTCATATCTCACTCAGGTCCAATGTCAGATGTTTCTATTTCAGCAAATGAGACCACCATTCCTCTGGTTATGCAGACCCCAAATGTAAGAGGTTCTTTACCCATTTTCCTTGGTCCTCGGTAGCCAAGGCATCAGCCTGTCCTATCGGTTGTTCTTCTCAGTTTTATCTGGAATTTGACCCTGTCGTATCTTGTCCCCTGCAAATTCTGCTGTAAACCATCATCTCCTTCCAGCCTCTTCCCACGACACCTGAGCCCGCCGTAACGAATACAGCAACCCGTGTGGTGAACGGAAATGTTGTTACAATACACACTTGAAATAGATGCTGTTGGCTTGGTCAAAAAATAGTTGGAGGAGAAATAAATGAAGCAGCTTGGAGAGATGGAGACCCATCTTGGGCAGTAACACAACTTTTGGTAAAATAGCTGCCTCTGGGAACTTAAAAGGCAGACCACAGCCTTCTGATCCTATTGAAAACAAGAATGTTTTAGAAAGAATGTTATGGTGTGTTACCTCCTGTTACATTTGCTGTTTATATAAAGATTACAAGAAAGAGGTGAGCTGAGAAAAGAATTCTCCGATTTGCAATTAGCAGTTAAAGGTCTTGCAGGGTTGGAGAAACCAGTTGCTTTTGGACTCCAAAGAGCAGGAAATAAGACTAAAAGGCCTCCCTGACAGAAGTTCAGTAAGAATGCAAGACTTGCAATGAAAATTATGTTAAGGGTGTTACTCCCCATCTTTGCAGAAAGCCTTACAGTAGGTTGAGAGAGAAGGTCTGGCAGATAAAGCGCATAGAAGAATAATGTCTATGAAAGAATGTTGCATGACAGCAGATAAATTGAAATTATATTGCCAAAAAAACCATGAGTCCTGTTGCAACCATAAAACAACCCCGGGTCTCTGAACTTGTAGCAGTAGGAAGCTACTAAAAATGTTACAATTCTCAAGGACAGTAGAATCTGGCCTCCTGCGGTTCAGAAGTAGCCATGCAGGGAAACTGACAAGGTAGAACTCTCTGGGTGGTGGAGAGAAACCGACAAGAGAGTTCCTTCCAGGGGCAGAATCACTGTCAAATCACTGTCAGGATAAGGAATCTAATCTTCCTTTCCAATGTCCAGGCAGCAAGATTCCATCATTGCTGGGAACCTGAGAGACTGTGTGTTTCCCATGTTTTCCTTTTCTGAGTTTGTATAGTGGTGGTCCTACCTGTGCCCTACCATTGCATTTTATGACAGTGTGCTGAGTTGGGGGGGGGGAATATTTTGGCATTTTATTTATTTATTTATTTATTTATTTATTTATTTATTTTTAATATTTTATTTATTTGACAGAGATAGAGACAGCCAGCGAGAGAGGGAACACAAGCAGGGGGAGTGGGAGAGGAAGAAGCAGGCTCACAGCAGAGGAGCCTGATGTGGGGCTCAATCCCATAACACCGGGATCACACCCTGAGCCGAAGGCAGACGCTTAACCGCTGTGCCACCCAGGCGCCCCTGGCATTTAATTTATTGAATATACCAAGACTGGATCTATTGGAGAGACTTGCATATCGCCCAGAGATCATGGATGCTGAGTTGCATGCAGTAAATGGATGGGACATTTGGATATCTCCATTGCAGAAAGGCTAAGTTCGTTCTTCGTATGGGAAGAGAAGGGCATTTGGATTTTTTGTTGTCTGAAAGGCTGAGTGTGGTAGAGAACGCTAGCTGTTTCTACACTTCGACAAGTTCTTCCTGTCTCATGACCCTTGCACCTTCTGTTCCCCCTGACTTGGATGACTTTTCTCAGTTCTCTTAATCTCTCTCCGTTTTTGTTTTTTTTTTTTTTAAAGACTTTATTTGACAGAGAGCAAAAGAGCACAAGCGGGGGGAGTGGCAGCAGGAAAGGGAGAAGCAGGCTCCCCGTTGACCAGGGAGTCTGACATGAGGCTTGATTCCAGGACCCTGGGATCATGATCTGAGCGGAAGGCAGACGCTTAACCGACTGAGCCACCCAGGCGCCCCCTCCTAACATCTCTCTTAATACCATCATGTTAAGGCTGCCTCTGTCTTGCATTCAGACCTCAGCTTAAAAGCTGGTTCTTCAGTAAGGCCTTTCCTCACCACCAAAGCTAAGTGGTCCCCACCCAGGAACGTTCCAACCCATTACTAAGGTTTATTTTCTTAGCAGCACTTATTATCCGAAATTGTTTATCTCTTCTCTCCTTTCCTTGTTTATTGCATATTTCCTTTAACCAGAAGGCCAGATCTTGTCTGAATTCAAAGTCTCTGCACTGCTGAATTCCTGGAGTTTAGCATCGAGATGGCATTCACTGGCTGAATGAATGAGTGAGGCCAGATCACATAAGAAACAACATCCTTTCACTACCTCTTATAAGGCAGTTTTCCCAACCAAATATCCAAGACCATGCAATTCTTTTCAGTATATCTGATTCTGCTTCGTCTGCATAAACCTTGACTTGAGTGATGTTTGCAAGATTCCACAGAGTAATTGTCAGTTTTTTAGTTGACCCAGGTTTTTTGGGGACATCAAGTAGACACAGAGAGGCTATTTCTAGTTCTTGTAATTTTAAAGGTCCCCCAATTTGCCTATTCAGTAGCCAAGAGTTCCTTAGTCTAGCCAGTAGTCTATAGCTTAAGAAAACAAAAATAAAATATCTCTGTCTAAAACATTTTCACCCATCCTTTTATTGTTAATTTATAAGTCATTTTGTTTTCAGCGCATCTTTTATAAGAATAAACAAACAAACGTATAGTGGAAGTGTGTTGAGCCACTCTGATATTTTTGTTTATTTATTTTTAATGGGGGTATTTAATCCATTTACATTCATTTTCCTAAGAGATACCTGTCATGTCACTTAACTTTTTTTGGGTTTTTCCCTCCTGTTTTATGTGCTTTGCTAAATTTCCTTTTTTAAAACCCCGTGTGTTTATTCCATTTGCTGTTAACTTTTACCTAAAAATAATATACTACAGTGTTTCCATGATTAAAAGTATAAAGAGAATTTGCTTTTTATACCTTTGGGTATACACCCAGCAGTTTTCCACAGTAGTAAAATCATTTCACATTCCTACCAGAAATGTATAAAAATTCCCGTTTCTCCACGACTTGCCAACACTTGTTATTTCCATATCTTTTTAAAAACATTCTAGCTATCTAGTGGATGTGAAGGGGTACCTCATTGTGGTTTTAATTTGCATTTTTTAATAACTAATGATGTTGAGAATCTTTTCATGTGCTCTTTGGCCCTTTGTATATCTTTTTTGAGGAAATATGTGTTCACGTCCTTTGCCTGTTTTTAAAATTGGTTTTTGTTGTTGTTGAATTATAAGAGTTCTTTATATATGCTAGACGCAAGTCCCTGGTACCCAGATTTGCAAATATTCTGCATTCCGTAAATTAGCTCTTAAATTTCTTGATGCTGTCATTTGTAGCACAAAATTTTTAAATTGTAATGAAGTTCAGTTTACCCATCCTTGTCTTTTGTCGCTTGTGTTTTTGGTATCACATCTGAGAATCCATTCCTAAGTCCAAGATCATGAAGATATGCCCCATGTCTTCTAAGAGTTTGAAAACAGATACGCAAACAAATCCCGTATACACACATCCTCATAGCGGCACTATTCACAATTAGCCAAACTATGGCAACGGCCCAAATGTCCAGCAATGCACAAATGGATGAACCAAATGTGGTATATACATTCTAAGGAATATTAGTCATAAAAAAGAATGCTGTCCTGATACATGTGGCAACCTGGATAAAATCATTACGTGCAAGAAGCCAAGCACAAACAGTATGGTATGATTCCACTTACATGGAATTCCCAGAATGGATAAGTCCATTGAGAGAATACAGGTTGGTGGTTCCCAGGGCCTTGCTGTTGGGGAAAGGGGAGCAGCTGCTTAATGGGCGTGGGGTTTCCCTTTAGGGTATGAAAATGTTTTGGAACCAGGTGGAGGTGGTGGTTCCCCAGATTGCGAATGCGCTAAATGCCACTGACTTGTTCACCTGAAAATGGTTAATTTTATGTTCTGTGAATTTCACCTCAAAAAAAAATCGTAGAGACCAAAATACAATCTCCTCATATCCTCTCTGAAAGGTAATAAATTTGATATGCTTTTCTTTTTCCCCTAAATTTCCTAATCCTAATTTTTACTGGTATTATTTAGGGTTTGGGATACAGATTATTAGTTTTTTTAACATTACATTAATAATCTTCTATTCCAAGACTCGGTATTTATATTTACATTATGCGTCATATCTACGTCAGCTGTAATTATCAACACTAATTTGTAGATTTTTGTTTTTTATTTTAATTTTTTTTAAAGATTTTATTTATTTATTTGACAGAGATAGAGACAGCCAGCGAGAGAGGGAACACATGCAGGGGGAGTGGGAGAGGAAGAAGCAGGCTCGTAGTGGAGGAGCCTGATGTGGGGCTCAATCCCACAAAGCTGGGATCACGCCCTGAGCCGAAGGCAGACGCTTAACCGCTGTGCCACCCAGGCGCCCCTCATTTGTAGATTTTTAAATTTCATTTTTCATTAGTATTTGAAGGAAATACTCTTTCTTCCTCATACTTAAACATGTTGCAGTATTTCTTTGAGCAATTTTTGTGGTGTCTATGTATGAAATTCTTTCGGAGAGCTTTCATTCCTGAGGATGACTTTCAGTTGATCTCATTTATGAATTAGGTACAAAACTTTAGGACACTCAGGAAAATGAAACGGATATACTTTTCTCTATTACTCTGGCACAACAGAACAGAACTCAGTAATTAAGAACATAATATATTTTTAAAAGATTTTATTTATTTATTTATTCGAGAGAGGGAGAGAGAAAGAAAGTGGGGGAGCTGGAAGGAGAAGGTGAGGGAGAGAGAATCTGAAGCAGACTCTGGGCTGCTCATGCAGCCCAACGCAGGGCTCGGTCTCACAACCATGAGATCATGACCTGAGCGGAAACCAAGAGTCGAACACTCAACTGATTGAGGTTGGTGCCCCAAGAACATAGTAATTCAATGCAATATTGAAAAAACTCAACATGAATGCAAAAATCTAGGATGCACAAAATATCAAAATTTTAAGTAAAGACAGGATCTATCAGGGCCAAGATTAGGGTAAGGTGAGTCACTCAAGTGAAGTGTTGAATCCCTCCATTATCCCACACCATTTTTGTGATATTTGTGCATCATTGATTGGCATTTATTATTATTATTATTATTTCACACTAAAAATGTTGTTTCTCTTGATTACTGAGTTTTCTGGTTTTCCCTTAAATTTTGCCTTTAAGAGTCTCCATCGCCTCACCTATGCCTGGGTCTGCTTAGAACATAATTTTTTCTCCTCAAAACTCTCTAAATTTTGCTCTGAAAGAACAGTTCTCAATACTGGCTTCACATTAGAGTCTAATATTATTAGATAACATCTAATACCCAGGCCCCATTCTCAGACCGATTAAGTTAGACTCTTTAGGAGTGAAGCTTAGGCATCAGGATTTTAAGAAGCTTTCCAGGAGTTTCTAACATATAGCTGAAGTTGAAGACTGCTGCCTTGTTTTCTTATGACAATGAAGTTCAGTGGTGAGGAGACCAAACACGTAGTCAGAATGAATGAGTTCAGCTCTTGGCTTTGATTTTCTGGGCAAGTTGTGCAACATGTCTGATACTCAGATTTCTATCTCATGGCATTGACCTCAAGATCCAGAGAAAAGACACACATGTACCCTAAACACACTACCTGGATCTTAGCGAACCATGAATGTGGGCCATTATGATATTGCTGGCACTGAAGATGGAAAAAGAAAGAAGCAACCGCCATACTGATTATTGTCAGAAAGAATTTTGCCAGCCTATATCCTCTCTGAAATGTAAATATTTCCCTAGGCTTTGTCTAGGTGTCTGTCCCTTTTGTCTGTTTGGCTTATATCCAGTGGGCTCATCTGCTCTACTATTACAATTGCTTCTTCAGTTTAATACATTTTCTTCTATCATATCTTTGATTATTTTCTTTCCCTCTGCTTTTTCTCCCTCTGGTAACAATCTATAACTCTCTTTCCTGCTGGGTCCATACTTCTCTTTCTTTCTAGTTTCTGGGAGGACTCTTTAATTTATTTATTTTATTTTTAATATGAAAATATATATGCATAGTGTTACAAGTCAAAATCTCTAAGTTTTTTATTTAAAAAAAATGACCAGGGCACCTGAGTGGCTCAGTCGGTTAAGCGTCTGACTCCTGATTTCATCACACGTCATGATCTCAGGGTGGTGAGATCAAGCCCCACATTGGGCTCCACTCAGTGGTGAGTCTGTTTGAGATTCTCTCCCTCTCCCTCTGCCCATCCCTTCTCACGCTCTTTCTCTAAAATAAATAAATAAAATCTTTAAAAAAAAACGACAATACCAGTACTTATTCTCTCCAGAAGCCATTTTATTTTTATTTTTAAAAGATTTATCATATATTTATTTACCTCCATGCAGTCTATTCTTTATCTCAAACTGACTTTTTCCCTTTGCTGATTGTTCATTCTATATTTAATGATTTCCTAAATCCTATCAAGAATATGAATTATGGACTTTTTAAAGCTCATTTCCTGAAATATTTCACATAATAATTCCGTTTCTTGGGAGAACATTGTTTCTGACTCCTTAGAACCTTACAAGACATTTTTAATTTTTGTGCCTTTTAACAAAGCTGGTAATTTATTTCCATTTGCTCATTCTGGCAGTGGAAATTTATATTTTACCTCTTCGGATAACTAAGGAAGATTTTCGTAGGCTATAAGTGGCTTAGGTAAAGAGACAAAGGGAAAGATGAAGCTTTCTCTGACTTTAGTTTGCCAATACAGGGTTTCAGAAAATGGGAAGGAATTGGAGCCAGGGACATAAAACAGTTTCTTTCCCCTGTTTGTCCCTGATTCCTTAGCTCAGGCTGAGACTCCATCTCGTCTAGGCACAAGTGCCTCCTGGAGCTCCCTGGTTACTTCCTGCTGCTGCTTTCAGACATCAGGGCAAGTGGGAGAAACGTGTTCATGGGGTCCTTGCTCCAAGTGGCATTCTGTGCCTGACAGGATGAAACTCTCCCTCAAACGCTGTGTCCCAAGCCGGCTTTAGCTCTGGCACTTCGAGACTGGGGGGCCTTCTGCCTGGTAAAATGCATCTTCTCCTGCAGACAATTGTGGGTTAGTGGACTTTTTCTTCAACCTGTCCCACTTTCACTATAGCTCACAGAAATCCCTCCAGATTTCTGTTCTGTGCGACATTCTTCAATTGTTTCTTGCACACATTTTTTTCTCTAGTTTTGCATCACTCTGGCAGTTCTAAGGGGATCTGAAGATGAAGGATACGTACGTGTGTGCATTCCACACATTTCACTTAGATCCCTAAATTATTTTCTTACTTTTCGTCCCCCTAGAAATGGATTATTTAGTTCTAATACGCAAGGTAAAAAGTTCATATTCGGCATTGACACTATGGAAGGCAAGTGTGATTGCCCACAAAAGTCCCCTGATAGCCACGTTGTGGGCAGAGGACGGGCTCTACTTAATTATATTATTTATAATTAATTACTTATTCCACTAGGCAGATTTCTAGAATTTCTAGGTGGAGGAAAAGCAAGAAAACAAAGGAATGAAGCATGGGGATGTTATGTCACTTTTTCAAAGTGACGTGGCCGAGTCTGCTGGGGGCTGGGGCTCAGATGGTGCCGCCTAATTCTAGAACGCACGCTTTGAACCACCCGACTCCAGACCTAGGGAGCAAGTATAATGATAAGCTCTTTTTTGGTGATGCGGGATTTGAGGCCCAGAAGCAATAAGTAACTTGCTCAAGAGAAGTTGTGAAATTGGAACTTGAATCTTTGTCTGACTTCAGCAACGCTCCATGAAGCAAATTCTAGATGCCCAAAATTAATTAGAAATAGCTTCAGAGATTATATCATTTCAAAACATAGTCCTTCATTTTACAGGTAATCTGTAATGACTAAAATCACTTACCTGGACCAATCAGGAGCCCTTTCTATGCAGCAAGGCCATTTTACATATCAAAGGGAACTATTGTTTGAAATACTATTTCTATTAAAAAAAAAAACCACCAAGATGAGGGATCTAATTCTTGACTGCAACACAGCTCTTCCTAGTAAATTCAAGTGCCTTATTGTTTCTTTGCGACAAGAAGACAGCTCAGGGAAGGATTCTCTAGACACTGAGACTATTGTAGGGGCTGTGGGACCCAGAGAGTTTCATGAGAGTGAAAATGCCCTTTGAGATCAAAGGAAATTGTCTTCTGAGCGGCGTCCAGTGGGCCATCCTCTGAAAAGTGACCCACTGTTCAGCACGGCTCTTTCCAAGACACCGAATTGGAGCCAGCTGGTGCCTGGAACGTACCTTGTATGTCAACTTCTGATCTCTGTTTGAAGGCCAACTGTATGTGATTAAGCATGAGAGACACAGAGCTTGTGTTTGCTCAGGATGTAGCTTGTTGAATGAATAGCAATTGACTTGAAAATTGAACGAATGGATTGAATTTCTTCTTTCTCTTTCTCTCTTTTTTTCTTTCATTCAAATATTTTTTATGTTATGTTAGTCACCATACAGTACATCCTTAGTTTTTGATGTAGTGTTCCACGATTCCTTGTTTGCGTACAACACTCAGTGCTCAGAGAGAGAGATGAAATCTTCTGGACATGGTCAAATCGGTAGGTGCCGTTTTGGGGAAAGATATTCCTGAGACAGGGCTGTTAATTGCAATTTGAGTAGGCAGAATTTTTTACCCAAACATGTGTGCCATGTAATGGCAAAAAATGGCTCTGAGTGAAGGCGTGTTTTGGTCTTTTAGCCTTTCCATTATGGAGGTTAAATTAGTCCCCACCCTGCCCACTCCAAGCTCTTGCTGGTTCTTAAACCTATCTACACATTGGAATCACCTAGAAAATTAAAAAAAAAAAAAAGAAGAAAAGAAAAGAAAAGGAAAGGAAAAGAAAAAGAAAAGAAAATATTAATGTCATTGGTTCTACCCAACAGATTCTAATTTAATTAATATGGGGTATGGATGTGAGAATAGGGATTTTTAAAAGCCCCCAAAGCTATTCTAATGCACAGTGGTTCTCTTATGAGAACCACTGGGAACTACGTTAAGCCCCTTCCTTCTAATGAGGGACCAGCTGCAAGCATGCTTTACACCAATATGTTTGCTGAATATAAACATTGCAGTGCAAACTCTTGCACCAGAGAACCCTGAGCTGCTTGTGGACAATCTTTGGAAAAGTCTGAATTTGTAAACTGATAATACATATAATACCATGGGCTCCATATGGTTCCTGTTATCTTGAGGGAACTATACACATTTGCCTTGCCCCTGGATGAAAAGATAAATAACAGATGTGGGTAATTTTTATCATACTGGTACTGAAAAATAATAGAAAAATAAGAAAGGAAGGGGCAGAGAGAGAAGGAAAACACATGAATATAAACCTCAAATTAATCATTCTAGGCTATATTGGATTTTTAAGGTCCAATGATAAAATAGACTAAAAGGAACTGTGTCACATAATTCTCCATTTCTAAGGGAGGCAATCTCTACAATATTAAAAATTCTGGTGTTAGCAGAGTAAACTTAAATTTTATATAGAAAATTTACAGATAGCTTACATGCACCAAGCACTGTTCTGGGCATTTTATGTTTTATATTTACATTAAGTATTGCATTGTCCATATGAGCATTTTACATATAAGCAAATAAGTATTAGCTTATTTAATTCCCATTACAACCTTGAGATTAATACTATTTGTGCCCCTATTTTACAGATGAAGAAACTAAGACCCAGAGAAACTTAAATAATTTGCCCAAGGGGCCATGGTTACTATGTGGTGGAGCCATGAACTGAGCCCAGACAGTCTAGTTTCAGATACCGTTATTAGCATCACTTGGAGTGGGGATGACCTGGTCTTCACAGAGGGACAACCTTTCCTGTCTACAGAGGAGAAGCAGACTGTGAAGCTGAACGAATTCCGTGGGAGAGTGGCACCAAGGTTTAGGGTGGCTGGGAAATAATATGTAATAATAATACTAAACATTCAAGTGTCCTATGTGCCAGGAATTGGGTGCAGTTTGGGTTTGGTTCCCATCTTCTGTACTTGTTTGTTTGTTTGTTTTTTTAAGATTTATGTATTTATTTTGTGGGGGTAGGGGCAGAAGGAAAGGGAGAGAGAAGCAGATTCCCTGATGAGCACAGAGCCTAATGCAGGGCCCAATCCTGTGATCCTGAGAATACGACCTGAGCTGAAACCAAGAGTTGGACGCTCAGCTGACTGAGCCACCCAGGCGCCCCTGATTCCCATCTACTTTTTAGCAGGGATGAAAACACCCCTCAAGGTCAACCTAAGAAACCAACATGGTGGCCTTTGGCTAGTGTCTCCTAGAAAATCTTTTAAAAAAACATACATCTAGCTTATTTTCAAAAGAGTTTTTACTATTTAATATGGCCTGTATAAGGAGTGAACACATAAAAATGTATATATGTGTGTATGTATACCTTTTGGTAGTAATTATTGAACACCCATACATTCTTTGCTAATACATTGGATCGGAGCTACAGGTCAAGTAAGCCTGCCACGTGTTTTTGTAAATAAAGTTATATTGGAACACAGCCATAGCCATTTGTTTACATATTGTCTATGTTGCCTTCTTGCTGCAACAGTAGATTTGAGTAATTGCAACAGAGAGCATGTGGCTCACGATGCCAAAAATTTTTACTCTCTGGCCCTTTGCAGGTAACATTTGCCAATTCCTGAGAAAGATACCTCTACTCGATTACATTCTCTCTTCCACCTCCAGGAGCAACCACTCCTAAACTCTGTCTTTATAGTAAGAAAATTGATTGCTTAGTTTTGTCTTTTTTGGATCCAATATAAATAAAGCATGGGGATGAATTCTTTTGCAATGCGTTCCCTTCTCTTAGTCTTACGTTTGTCAGATTCACCTATATTGATGTGTGTGGCTGAAGTTCATTAACTTTTATCGCTGTATGATAGTCTATTGTACGAATATATCTCAATTTATCTAATCTGTTGTTGACGGGCGTCTGTGTTGTTTCTAGCTTTTGCTATTTTGAATAAAGCTATTGTGAGCATTCTTGGTATGGCTCTGGGTACACGTATACAAGAAACTCTCTGGTATAGATGCTTATTGGAATGCTGAGTCTTAAGTGTGTGTATATTCTCTCTCTCTCTTTCTCTCTCTCTATATATATACACACACGCACACACACACACACATATGTATACATAGGACCATAGGGCATGTGTACACCCACACGCACATAGCCTATGTAAAAGTCCTACTTAAACTGTTTTCAAAGTGGTTGAACCAAATTATACTCCCACCTGCACTATATTAGAGTTCCTGTTGCTTCGTGTCCTGAACACTTGGTATTGCCTGGCTTTTTATATGTTTGCCAATCTGGGATGTGAGAAATGATATTTCATTAGACTTTGATGTTTATGTCCCTTAGTAATGACATCAGACACTTCCTATTTATTTATGGGCTATTCATAGTTCCTCTTCTATGAAATACCTGTGTATGTCTTTTCCTATTTTTCTGGTGTTGCCTGTTATTGACTCATACAAATTTATATAAGTGATATATTCCAGATATTAGGTCTTTGCCAGCAGTTTGTATAAAGTATGTCTTCTCTCAGATTTTGACTTCTTTTTATCATTTTCTTATGGCTACTTTTTGATCAACAGATATTTAAAAATATAATCTATTGAATAATATATCAATTTTTCTGTATGGCTTGTGAAATTTGCATTTTGTTAAGAGAAATGGTTTCTTTTCCTTATATTGTCTTCTAAGGTTACCATAGTCTTGCCTTTCAAAACTGGCTTTCAGATTCCTGGCACTGAATTCTGCGTATGTTTTGAGGCAGAGTTCAATTTATTTTTTTCCACATTAATTGAACCAATTGTATAACATTATTTATTGAAAAGCCCATCCTTTCCCTCATTGAACTGTAATGCTGACTCTGTCTTACATCAAATTCTTATACAGGCATTTTTTTTCTCTAGTGATACCCCACTGTCTGAATTCTATAATTTCATAGTAACTTTTGGAATCTGGTTAGGCAAATCCCCACCTCCCTCTCAGTTTTTATTATTTTTCAATTATGTTTACTCAGGAGTGTTTTGGATATTCTTTTTTTTTTTTTAAAGATTTTATTTATTTATTTGACAGAGATAGAGACAGCCAGCGAGAGAGGGAACACAAGCAGGGGGAGTGGGAGAGGAAGAAGCAGGCTCATAGCGGAGGAGCCTGATGTGGGGCTCGATCCCATAACGCCGGGATCACGCCCTGAGCCTAAGGCAGATGCTTAACCGCTGTGCCACCCAGGCGCCCCTGGATATTCTTGTCCATTTGTGCTTTCATGTGTATTTTGCAATTAATTTGTCATGTACCAAGAAAAAAAAAGACTAAAATTTTATTGATTCATAGATAATTTGGGTGATTTGCTGTCTTTTCTTGTATTATATCTTCCAATCTATGAACATAATATATTTTTTGCATTATTTTCATTCAATTATGGCTTCTTTCAAAGTTTCATGATTGTCTCCATAGAGGTCTTACTGAGTTTATTTGTAGATTCTGCTGGATTTTTTTACGCAATCAGATCACATACAAAAAATGAAAGTTTTATTTCTTCCTTCGCAATCTTTAAAGATTTTACTTCTTTTTTTTCTTTTTTGCCTTCTTTACTCTTTAAGATTCCAATATTTGCGATAATCTCTTTAGCTTTTTATCTTGCTTCAATCTCTCATAATTAGGTACATTTGTTCTAATTGTTTTGAAAATATCTTTTATGAGATATTAAGAAATATTAAGAGATATTAAGATATATTAAGATATTAAGAGATATTAAGAAATCTGCTTCTATTTGTAGTTTGAGGTTTTCTCATAAATGGATGCTAACCTTTATCAGTTTGGTTCTATTACAGCTCTATCAAAATGATTGTGTGATTTTTTTCTTTTAATTTCTTAAAGGGATTTGTCCTTTTGATTGGTGTTTTCAAATAAGTTTTATTGAGGCAAAATTTATGTACAATAGCGCTTCCCCCCTTAAAGTATACAGTTCAGGGACGCCTGGGTGGCTCAGTTGGTTAAGTATCTGACTCTTGATTTTGGCTCAGGTCATGATTTCATGGTTGTGCGATGGAATCCTGACTAGGATTCTCCTCTCTCTCTCTCTCCCTCTTCCTATGCCCCTCCCTGCTGCCCCCTCCCTCTCTCTAAAAAAAAAAATAAATAAATAAAAATAAAGCATACAGCTCAGTAAGTTTTGGTAAATGTGTACAAACGCCGTGACAAATGCGTTTTATAATTTTTCCCTCACCCAAAACTCTTCCCTCATGTCCCTTTGCAGTCAATACCCATCCTTCCTGAGCTCCAGTAAAACCACTGATGTGCTTTGTTACTGTAGTTTTTCCTTTACTTTGATTAGTGTTTGAGTGTTAAGCCAGCATTGCATTTCTAGGCTAATGTGGCTGTGATATCTTTTATGAATAGGTTGATTATAATTGACCTGTACTAGGCTTGTTTGTACTGTCCTTACCTGGTTGGTATCACGATTATACAGTGCCCATAAAATGAGTTGGGAAAAGCTTCTTCTTTCTAAGGGAATAATTTATGCATTATTAGAATTATTTGTTCCTTAAATGCTCTGCTAATTTTACTGTAAACGTATTTAATCCTAGAGACTTTTGAAGGAAGATTTAAAAATATTGAATCATGGGACGCCTGGGTGGCTCAGTCTGCCTTTGGCTCATGTCTTGATCTCAGGGTCCTGGGATCTCGAGCCCCGTGTCTGGCTCCCTGCTCAGCGGGGAGTCTGCTTCTCCCTCTCCCTCTGCCCCCCCACCTCCCCCCTCTGCCCCACCACTTGCATGCTCTCTTTCTCAAATAAATAAAATCTTTAAAAAATAAATAAAAATAAATAAATTAATTAAAAAAAGAAATTCCACTTTTACACTTATCAGTCACAGATAACAGAGTTTTGCATTATATATTGCATGAGAAACCTGTTACTTTCACATTTACTTTAATCTTAATGACAGAATGTGATTATCGAGAATGAAAAAAGAAGTGTTTCAATAGTTATTCCATTCAACTTCCCGTTTTTCAGGACAAATTTCTCTGCTTAATTGAAGTCACAGATTTTGAATTGAATCTAAACACTGAACTGGGTCCAAAAAGATGTTTAGATATCTTACTGTTCTTATCTCTTCTCTGGTTACTCAAGATGTTTCCATGACATATTTTCAGAATGAAATGTAGTTAAGAAAAAAAATAAATAAAATCTTTAAAAAAAATATTGATTCAGTTCTTTAACTAGTCTAGTTTATTTTTCTAGAAATTTCCTCTTTTCATTTAAAATTTCAAATTTGCTAGTTTGAAGTTGATCTAATAATTCCTTATTACTTTTTTTTTAAGATTTTATTTATTTATTCGACAGAGATAGAGACAGCGAGAGAGGGAACACAAGCAGGGGGAGTGGGAGAGGAAGAAGCAGGCTCATAGCAGAGGAGCCTGATGTGGGGCTCGATCCAATAACGTTGGGATCACGCCCTGAGCCGAAGGCAGACGCTTAACCACTGTGCCACCCAGGCACCCCTCCTTATTACTTTTCTTAAGTCTTACTTTAAAATTTTTTTTAATTTAAATTCAATTAGCCGATATATAGTACATCATTTGTTTTTGATACAATGTTCAATGATTCATTAGTTGCATGTAACACGCAATGCTCTCCATATCACCCAGTTACCCCATCCCCCCACCCACCTCCCTTTCCACAACCCTCAGTTTGTTTTGGAGTCAAGAGTCCAGAGTCTCATATAGTTTGTCTCCCTTTCTGATTTCTTCCCATTCAGTTTTCCCTCCCTACCCCCATTGTCCTCTGCACTATTCCTTATGTTCCACTTATGAGTGAAACCATATGATAATTGTGTTTCTCTGATTGACTTATTTCACTTAGCATAATCTCCTCCAGTCCCGTCCATGTCGACATAAATGGTAGATATCCATCCTTTCTGATGGCTGAGTCATATTCCATTGTGTATGAACTATTGGGACTTCATCAAGATAAAAAGCTTCTGCACAGCAAAAGACTTTTTTTTTCTTTTAGAGCAATTCACAGCAAAATGGAGAAGAAGGTACAGAAATTTTCCATTTATTCCCTGCTCCAGCACCTGCCTAACCTCCCACGTTATCAGCACGCCAGAGTGATACACTGATGCATGTACACGGACACAGCACCATCACCCGAAGTTCTCGGTTTACATCACGTTTCACTCTTGCTGTTGCACATTCTGTGGGTTCGGACAAATGTGTAATGACCTGTATCCACTGTGATAGTATCATATAGAGTAGTTTTACTGCCCCCCAAATCTTGTTTTGTGCCTATTCCTCTCTTCCTTGCCTCTGTCCCTGATAACTACTGACCTTTTCCCTGTCTTCACAGTTTCACCTTTTCCAGAATGCCATATAGTTGGAATCATAGCGTATGTAGCCTTTTCAGATCGGCTTCTTCCACTCAGTAATAATATGCTTTTGAGGTTCTTCCATGTCTTTTCATGGCTTGATTGCTTATTTCTTTTTAGCAATAAATAGCATTCCATTGTCTACTTGTACCACAGTTTATCTTTCCATTCATCTACTATAAAACGTCTTAATTGCTTCTAGGTTTTGGAAATCATGAATAAACCTACCACAAACATCCACGTGTAGGTTTTTTTTTTTTTAAAGATTTTATTTATTTATTTGACACAGAGAGAGACAGCCAGCGAGAGAGGGAACACAAACAGGGGGAGTGGGAGAGGAAGAAGCAGGCTTCCAGCGGAAGAGCCTGATGTGGGGCTCGATCCCATATCGCCGGGATCACGCCCTGAACCAAAGGCAGACGCTTAACGACTGAGCCACCCAGGTGCCCCCACGTGTAGGCTTTTGATGTGTGGACATAACTTCTTGACTCCTTTGGGTAAACACCGCAGAGCAGGATTGCTGGATCCTATGATAAGAGCATGTTTAGCTTTGTAAGTAACTGTCTTCTAAAATGCCTGCAGCAGTTTTGCATTCCCAGCAGCAAAGGATGAGAGTTCCTGTTGCTCCACACGCTCACCAGCATTTGGTGTTGTCAGTGTTCCGGGTTTTGGCCATCCTAATAGGTGTCATAGCGTTCTCTCATGACGTATGATGTGGAACATGTTTTCATGTACTTCCTTGCCATATGCGAATCTTCTCTGGTGGTGTGTCCTTTAAGGTCTTTGGCTCATTTTTTTTTTTTTTTGGTTCATTTTTAAATGGTTGTTTATTTACTTATTGTTGGGTCTTAAGAGTTGTTTGTGTATTTTGAATAGTAGTTCTTTATCAGCTATATCTTTTGCAAATTTTTCTTCTAGTCTGTGGATCATGTTTTTTATTCTCTTAACAATATTTTTTTGCAGAGCTGAACTATTTGATTTTAGTGAAGTTTAGCTTATTATTTCTTTCATGGATCATGACTGACTACCTTTCAAATTTCAACAGAATGTGAAATTATGTTTCTCTTTCTATCACCCCTTTCCCCAGATATTTTTTGTTATTTATTTTTAATTTAATTAAGTTGTGATCAAAGACAATATTTTGTATGATGCGCATCCTTTTATCTATATTGAGACTTTGTTTACAGCCCACGATATGGTCTTTCTTGGTTATTGTTCCCTGAACATGTAAAAGAATGTATTTTCTACTATTGTTGAGTGGAGTGTTCTATAAATGTCCAATATAAGTTAGTTGAGAGTGTTGTTCAAGTCTTTCATATTATTACTGATACTCTATCTACTCATTCTATCAATTAGTGAAAGAGAGATACTGACATCTCCAATTATATTTGTGGATTTCTTTCTTTCTTTTTTTGTTTGTTTTTTGTTTTTTAAAGATTTTATTTATTTATTTATTTGACAGAGAGAGAGACAGACAGCGAGAGAGGGAACACAAGCAGGGGGAGTGGGAGAGGAAGAAGCAGGTTCCCAGAGGAGGAGCCCGATGTGGGGCTCGATCCCAGAACGCTGGGATCACGCCCTGAGCCGAAGGCAGACGCTTAATGACTGAGCCACCCAGGCGTCCCGGATTTATTTATTTCTACTTGCAGTTTTGGTTGGTGTTTGTATCTTCTTTCCATTCTTTTTCCTTTAACCAACGTATCTTTGCATTCACAGAAATAAGATACATGCATTGTATTGTATATAATACTATATGTTGAATATAACATATATCTTGGGTCTTGCCTTTTTATCCAATCTAACAATCTTTGCTTTTTTAATCAGGATATTTAGACCATTTATATTCCATGTGGTTACTACTGTGGGTTAAGTTTAAATCTACTATTTGGCAGTTTGATCTCTAATTTTCCTATTCTTTGTTGCCCCTTTCCTCATTTTTGCCTTCCTTTTGTATTGAGTATTTTTTATTCCATTTCATCTTTTTTTGTTGGCTTATAAGTTATTGTTTTGCTATTTTAGTAGTTGCGTTCAGGTTTATAAGATGCATTTCTAAGTCATCACAGTCTACCTTGCAGTGATGTTCTATTATGTCGTGCACATTTCAGAACGCTGTCATAGTAGACTTTTACTTCTCCCATCCCAGGAATTGTGCTGTGGTTGTCATATATTTTGCTTCTACCTATGTTATAATCATGTATGACTTTGCAGTTGTTCTTGTTTCAACAGTCAATGATATTTTAATGAGATTTGAATAGTAAGAAAACATATTGTATCATATCCTTACCCACACAGTTATAATTGCTGGTGCCCTTCATTCCTTTGTGTGATCTATATTTCCATCAGGCATGATTTCCTTTTGCCGGAAAGTGCTGCTGATGAGTTATTTGTATATTTGAAAAAGTCTTCATTCTTAAAAATATTTTTGTTAGGTATAGAAATCTATGTTGACAATTTTTTACTTCATTACTTTAAAGATGCTCTTCCACTGTCTTCTTGGATGCATTATTTCCAGTGAAAATCTTTCAAGAATTTTCCTTTTCACTGATTTTGTGAGTGATTCTATCATGACATGCCCTGGTGTGGTTTTCTTCGTGTTTCTTTTGCTTGAGGCTCACTGAGATTCTTTAATCTGTGGGTTTATAGTTTTTTATTTATTTGGAGAAGTTTTATTTCTTCAAAAATTCTTTCCATCCCTTTTCTTTTGGATACTTCAGTTATATGGATATTAGGCCGCTTGATGTGATCTCACACCCTACTGACGCTTTGTTTGCTGTTTTGTTTATTTTGTTTTGCTTTAAGTCATTTTATTCCTTCCATATATTATTTCTTCCTATGTTTTCAGGTTTACCAATGTTTTCTTTTATAATGTATAATCTTTTGATTGATCTTTCTCCTTATTATGGTTCACATTTTTCTTGCCTCTTTGCATGCTTGGTAATTTTTTATTGGCTGCCAGACATAATAAATTTTACCTTTTTGGGTGATGGATATTTTTGCATTCCTTTAAATATTCTTGCTATTTTTTCTGGGATGTTGTTGAGATATTTGGAAGCAGTTGATCCTTTTAGATGTTGATTTTAAGATTTGTTAGGGGGACAAAAGCAGTGTTTAGTCCAGTGCTAACTACCCCCACTTCTGACTATTCTACCCAACAGTAGATGAATTATGATGTTTTCCTGCTGGGGGTGGCATCGAGCACCACTGCCAGCCTTGTGTGGGTGCAAGGCACTGTCCCCTCTGAGCCTTTTGGGAGGGTCTTTCCCAAATGTGAGTAGTTCTTTCACATTACATGCACTGCTCCCTAGTCTGTTGAATACATGAAAGGAAACTTCTACCAATCTCTGGAGTTCCTCTCTCTGTGTAGCTGCCCTTTCTGGTATGCTGTCCAATAATTCCAGCCACATTGGTCTTTCCAGATTTTTAGCTTTGTCTCCCCAACTTTGGGGGGGGGTCTCCTGAGCTCTTCACCCCATGCTATGCACTGAAATCTCTTGCAAGGCAGGGCGCCTGGGTGGCTCAGTTGGTTAAGTGTCTGCCTTCGGCTCAGGTCATGATCCCAGAGTCCTAGGATTGAGTTCCACATCAGGTTCTCTGCTAAGTGGGGAGTCTGCTTCTCCCCTGTGCCCTTCACCCCACTTGTGCTCTATCTAGCTCTTCCCCTCTCTCTCAAATAAATAAATGAATAAAATCTTCAAAAATAAAAAAAAAATGAAATCTCTTGCAAGCCAGAAATCCTAGACCTCATCTGATCCCCCATCCCCTCTCAGAGGTATCACTGTCTTTTGTTGGTCAAATCCAATGTGTTGAAAGCCATTTTTTAAAAAAATTTATTTATTCGACAGAGATAGAGACAGCCAGCGAGAGAGGGAACACAAGCAGGGGGAGTGGGAGAAGAAGAAACAGGCTCATAGCGGAGGAGCCTGATGTGGGGCTCGATCCCATAATGCTGGGATCAAGACCTGAGCTGAAGGCAGACGCTTAACCGCTGTGCCACCCAGGCGCCCCTGAAAGCCATTCTGTTGTTGTTTTTTTAAAGTGAACTCTTTGTTCAATCTCACCAGAGGTTTGTCAATTCCATTAGTGTTTTCAAAGAACCCACGTTTGTTTTTTTCAAGTTTCCTCATGGCATAGTTGTTTATTCACACCTTCGTTATTTGTGTGTTGGTTTCCATGTTATCAATTTCTACTCATTTTCATTGTCCCCTGTGTGTTTGGCCCCGTAGCTTTATGTCCATAAAGCATAAACTGGAGAGACTTCCACCCATATTAGTCCCGGAGCAGAATGTTCATACAGAAGACAGTGGTATCCCATCTTGAATAACTCGGGTGGCTTTTGTCTGGCATTCAGCATAAGAAGGCTCTTCTGCAAGCCCGGAGAAATTTCTTGTAGAGCAATAAAGTTCAGCATCATAATGCTAACCAGTTATTATCACCCCTGCTGAAGTCAAGAACCATGAAAACGCCACTTATTAACTTTCTAATCTTCAAAGGGCCTGCTCACTTGGCGAGGGACTGTGGGCTAGCAAGGTGTTTGTAGCAATCAGGTCATGGTCAGTCACAGAACAATGGAGTCCAGGGCTGGACGCAGCTTAGACTCAAGATTGGAAGCTGGTGCATTTACATGAAAAACATACTGAACCCTAAACTCTACTGTGTCCTGTGCCAGGGGAGGCACACATACCACCATTACTTTAGGAATTTGGAAGATTGAGAATTGGACCATCAGAGGCCAGGGTGACCAAGAAAGTCTTCGTGACGTGGTAGCAATATCTTTTCAACCATAGAACTGAGTGGAACGTTTGTGAACTGAATACTTGAATTTCTTCAGTAACACTTCTTAAGAAAATAGCTGCGGTTCTCACTGGTATGAGCATCTATATATTTTTTTTCTCAGAAAGTCTGGATTCTTTCTCACAGACCTCTATAGGCTAGCATTGCCAGTTCCTGCGGTGCTAACACTGTTTCCTAACCCAGAAAAGGTGCTGTTACTATTTGTGTTCTTGGAGTCCAAGCTGCTTGGAGAAAGGCTGCAAATATCATCCCTTTCCTACACAGACTAAAGAGTTAGGATTGATTCTTTGATAAGAGAGCCACTGAGGTTTATAAGCAGGCAATGTCCATGTAATTCTGTGCCATTAAATCAAGCTGACCAAGTCATGTGTCATGTGACCTGCCCCCAAGAGTAAGGAGTTGTGTTGTTTCATCCTGTTCATGGTCAAAGTCCTACATAAGCCGAACAGGCTGCCACGTGCTGCAGGATGTGCTGTGATAAATACCGCCATCTTCAAGGAGGTCATGGTCTGGTGGGGAAGGCTTACAAACCAAAAGTCCAGTAATGACTGGTTTTCATTGAATTTACATGAATGCCCAGTTAACATATCAGGTATGGGGACCCATCTGCTGTGATTCATCGGTCAGAAGCATTATAGATCATGAAATCCTCAAAATACTATTCCCATTGATGCTACAGCAAGTAGGAATGGCCATCCCAACCGGCTTTTAGAAAGACTCCAACACTTAAATGAATAAGCCAAGATTTGTGGCAGAGCAGGAAATAAAATCAATACTGGGAGCAGAAAGGAAGTGTTGATGTATTGCTTTCTCTGTGATAGTCTGATCATTTCATTATACTTTCAGATTAGTGCAACAGTAAAACACCTCTAAGGAGAACATTTCTGTTGTTTATGTTGGTGCCGTGTGCATTTATTACACTGTAGCTATGACAATAGACGCTCACTTTGTATCAAGGAACGTGCTAAGCGTTTCTTACATCCGTCCCACTGAAGACTTAAAACAAGCCTACAACATAGGCAAGGTCATCAGCCTTATTTTACAGAGGAAGAAATTAATGCTTAAAGTAACTTCGGGATCCGTCACAGTGGACCCAGTAGAGCCAGGATTTGAACCAGGTAAGTTGGGCTCCACTGTGTCTGGTTGCACTCAACTCCCTGTGATTCACCACACGTGGGTGTTGTCAGCTAGAGAAAGCGCCCTGTTTCCAGCCATATTGTTCGAAAGTAAAGCTCATCACCTTTGTGGTAGTGTTGTTGAGAGAAAAAATATATGAGTTAGCAGAAAGCTAACAGCTTCTCTTATCACACTGAAAAATTATCTGTTCTCTCAATTAAAAGATATAAACTAAATCAATAATGGCATATGACATAATATGAACTACATATGTATATAGTATAGAAATAAATATGATACAAATACACATATTGTACAGAAAAATAATTGAGATAATATGTATATATATATATATCTCTCCATAGATTGTCAACTGTTTTGTCTCATAAATTTATCAGTGTCTGAACAATATTAAAGGTAATATTTACAAAACCCAACAGCTTCTCTCTCTCTGTATATATACACATACATGCATAGACACAAACACATATATACAAATATGTTCCGATTAACTGGGAAGAGAAAGTCCTGTTCCATTTTGTGCCGATCATGTCAGTGTATATGCACGTGGCTGCTCTCAGTGGGGGAGACTTTCAGTTCAAAGGAGGCCTCCTCCACACATCTTTCCGTGTCTCCTAGAGCAAAGCAAATTCTCTCTTCCAATACACTGCTTGCATCTCAAAAGCAGATCTTTCATGCTGTCTCATATGGGTACCCACTGAGCACATGTCTCCTCTTCTAAAATAAGGTCTAGGGCCTTTGTCTGGAGTTCCCACGGCTGCCTGAATGTGGGATATGCTCAGCAGATATGCTGATATGTGCCTGAATGTTTTATTCAACATGAAGCCTCTCCTGGTCAATAAGAATCAATTTTTGCTCACTATTGACTTCCCTTTATTTGTTTGTTTTTTTCAAGCTTTCATTTAAATTTTAGTTAGTGAACGTAATCTTGGTTTCAGGGGTAGAATTTAGTGAGTCATCACTTACATACAACACCCAGGGCTCATCACAACAGGGGCCCCCCTTGACGCCCAGCACCCATCTCGCCCATCCCCCACCCACCTCCCTTGACATTCCTGTGTTAACACATCTCAGTTTTTATAGAATGAGGGGTAAGTGTGAAAATTGGTAAGTTCAATCCCTATCCTCACTTTTGGCAAGTTTAAATGTATTTTCAGGCAAGTTGGTTCAATATATGACTTTGCCCAGGGTGAGAGGCTAACAGAGTGAAAAGAATGCCATTTTTCAGTCAACAGAAATAGAGGTAAGCCAATCTGGTGCCCACATGCTCTGTGAATGCTGGCAGCCAGCCAGAGTTCAGGTCTCAATTAAACAGATTAGGCCAAAGAAAGCACAAATGCAAACCCAGGCAAATTACCAAAAATTGCTGCTATTCCAGCATTCCAACACACTGGATTTTTGAACATAAACTGTCCCCCCAAATATTATAGGTTAAGACTGGGGTAACAAATCCCCTGGCCAACTCCAAATCTCAAATCTGCTTGACTTTTAGAGATGCAGGCCCCCATCTGAAGCTTATCCTCATGTACCAGGCAGGAGGGCCTCTGGGCCTGTGAGTGTGTGTGTGTGTGTGTGTGTGTGTGTGTGTGTGTATTTGAGCACACACCCTGCACACTGCCAATTCATTGTGTCAAAGGCAACACTTGTGCTACAGGCCTCGTTAGAATAACCACATCACACAGTGGTTTCTTTCTAAATAAACAGATGAGGAGAACTGGCCAACAAGGCCCTTATAGGATATTCTAGGCCAAATTCAACCAGCAGCCCCTGGATGCAGACAGGCAGCTTTCTATGCTGTCTTAGGGGACAATATTATCCATTCCGTGCACAGACTCCATAATTGCATCTCATTCCTGACTCCTGTGAAATAATGACCCTCTCCTTCCATGGTTTGCAGAACACATGGGGAGGAAATAGCAGATCTGAGCTAACTGGTCCAGGAATTCTAACCAGATGATGGAAAAATGTTTTGTCAAAGTTAGGGTTCTCTGAATTTTTAAGAACCCTGTATAATCTAATAAACAGCCTTTTCAAGATAGAGTCCAATATGGGGCCAGCAGGACTATCTGCCATTATTCCAACATCATTTTGCCAATTCTTTCATTTCAACTTATCCAGAGAGGAATCCAAAATATAATATTCCTTCTTAGTCCTCCTCCGACTTTCTTTTTGGCAAGAGTATAGAAGACTTTTCCCCCTGAAGCAAAGCAAAAAATGACACAATTGAAGGGAAAAAAGTGCCTTGTAAAACTGCATTGTGTTTTCAACTTTATTAAATAAGCCAAAAAAAAAAAGTAATTTTAAGAAGTCTATTAAATCACCATTGGTTTGCAAAGGTGTTGGCTAGTTGTCTAGCTGAGTGATTAAACGGCATCTTTGATTTCTTTTTATGCTGTTTGTTTTTAGCTTTTGTCTACAACGAGCAGCCACTTCCCTCCAGGAAGTCTATAAAAACACCAAGACTCCTCAGAGATCCATGCTTTTGGCCAAGACTTTGCCGAGGGAGGACGTTTTCGTGGTTGAAAATTCAGGACTTTACTCTGAGCGCTTCCCTTGGGACCTCAGCAGGACGGTGATTAATTTTCCTGCTTCCTGGAGAATATGGTCTACAGGAATGAAGGCAGAGTTCGCCCTTTTTGGCAAATCCTTCCTCCTGACCCCTGACCATTGTCTACCCAGATGTCCAGGTCAAGCCCGCTGGTGATGAAGCCCCCTATTTCAGGATTATCTGCTCTTCATTTAAAAAAAAAAAATGTCCTTTCTCTTATTGCAACTAGTTGAGAGCAAGGAAGTGACTTTACAATGAGAACTAATTTACAGCAAGGTAAGAATGACAACTATTTTGAGAAATACCACTTCCAGAAGTCTGTTCATATTTCAAAAATGGGGCATTTTTTGTCTTTGGTCATTTCATTTTTATTTTTTGAGTATTATACATTTTGTCTCTGGGTGTCATACCCTAGGTCCCAAATTTAGATTTGCAATATGTTATTACCATAACATTAATCTAAAGGCATAAATCTAAGTTTCGAAGGACTGTGACAGATAAAAAAGACATCTCCAAATCCCTAGATCGTGCCAGGTTGAAAACTGATTTTCAGTTTTCAACTTGCTCTCTCAGTATTCTTTAATCTAAACCAAGACTGAGGGCTGCAAGTCATTCTAAGGTTTCTCTGAAGGATGCTTTCTTTGCAAGGGAGATGGAGCAGAGCAGTCGGGGGCGGTGGGGGGGGGCATGGTCTATAGAGTAAAATGAACAAGTACGTAATAGAACCCTTTCTTTCCTCTGCTGGGTCAAAAGTCCACTTTCTTCAACAGTTTCTACCATGTGCACCTCTATTTATGAAGTGATACAGACGAGCTGACTGCAGGAGAGGTACCATGAGGCACATTTTATCACAGGAAGAAGCTCTCTGAAGACTCCCACCGCTCATGTGGACACAGAACTGCAGAAGTCAAGGTCGGGGTAAAATGAGATCCTGAAAACCTAAAGGTGTTGGACTAGATAGCACAGATTAGGGTGCAAAACCTCAGAGATCCAAATGGTTTTCCTAGTGGAAAATTCACGATTTTGACCCAAGATGGCAAGTGGGACAGAGACAGCAGCCACCAAGCAGATGAAAACTTAAACGTCTGAAAAGGGAAAGTAATGTGCCCCAGGGGCCAAAAGCATAAACATTTCAAAGAACTCCTAGAAGTTTCATGAAGTTCCTGTGTGTCAGTAGAACTGTGCCCTTCCTCCATCTTTCTCTGGAGGGCTGGAAAAACTCAGTGCCATTTTGGCCGGACTCTGTTAGGAGGGAAAGAGAGAGGCTAGAACCCAGGAGAAGGAGTGATGTCTCCAGGAATAACTTTCAAGAACATCTTAAGATAATGGGAGCACTATCTTCAGTTGGGACCAAAGATGGGGGACAAATAGCTCTGAGAACAAAGATTTATATTAATCATTTAGGGTAGAAAAATATGACTTGGGATTCCCAAACTTGTTCCAACTATTTCAAAACACTTCAAAAACTCCTGATGTTATCTATTGGTATTGTGCAAGTTCAAGTTTCCTTCAAGGTTATTGATGCATCACATACCATGATATCTGTGCTCTTTCATTCCTGAGATAATTCCTTCTCTCACAGGAAGGAAGTCACTGATGGAAATCCTTTTAACTTTGTTGGATAGCAAATGTGTATTTATTCCCTCGGAAAGAGTTGGACTAAAGCAGTATTTCTTGAAGGAAGTCTATAAAGAGCAAATATAGATTGAAACTTGATTTTTTTCCAATGATCTAGAAAAATGATGGGATGTCAGTGTCCTGCAAAGGCCCTGCCTCTTCTGGGAGCTGTGAAATCCCTCTCTCCCTCTCAGTCCATCTGGTGTTTGTGTTACATGTTCGCGTAGTTTTCCACATCCACGACCAAGTCTTCCCCCACACTCCTTCACGCCAGGAACTCCATCCCAGGCATGCTTTGTCCTGAACCTCCACTCCCTCCCTTGTGTATTTCTTGGAGCACCATGATTTTCCCAAAGAAGAAAACAAGCTTTTTTTCTCACTCTCTTTTCTTCTATAGAGCCTGTAGTCATGACATCAACCATTGTGCAGAAGCTGTGTACATTCTTTATTCGTATATTCATGGGTATGGTTGCTGTTTGCATGAATGATTTAATGTTCTCTGTAGAATTATTCTCTTCATTTTTTAAAAAACGATTTTATTTATTTATTTATTTATTTATTTATTTATTTATTTGAGAGAGAGAGAGAGAGAGAACAAGCATGGGGGAGCTGCAGTGGGAGAGGGAGAAGCAGACTCCCTGCTGAGCAGGGAGCCCGACATGGGGCTCAACCCCAGGATCCCGTGATCATGACCTGAGCCAAAGGCAGATGCTCAACTGACTGAGCCACCCAGGTCCCCGTAGAATTATTCTCATCTATTTGTGTCAATAATGCCCACGTTCAGTTGTAACCTATTTAAAGGTAGAAAATATATTCTTTAGCAGCAGTTTTCAAAAATGGGCATATATGTGTGCCGTAAGATGCAGAAGGAAATACTGGAGCTTGTATATTCCTATGCATGTACAAAAATGTACCCATATATATTTTTATACATACATGTAAGTGGGTATGGACATATCTATGGGTGTCTATTTTATTATCCTTTTTAAATTTTTTTTAAAGATTTTATTTATTTATTCGACAGTAATAGAGACAGCCAGTGAGAGAGGGAACACAAGCAGGGGGAGTGGGAGAGGAAGAAGCAGGCTCATAGTGGAAGAGCCTGATGTGGGGCTTGATCCCATAACGCCAGGATCACGCCCTGAGCCGAAGGCAGACGCTTAACCGCTGTGCCACCCAGGCGCCCCCCCTTTTTAAATTTTTATGCATATTTCAAACACATTCAAGTTTTCAGTGATTTTTATAATTTGCTTATGTTCAAAATATTTTTCTGCTGGGAGTACATGACCACGCAATAAAGACGCTATTTATACCATCATGAATAAGCAGTGTGTAAGTACCATTTGATAATAAAGCAATGGTGCTGACAATGATATTCACTCCAGGCCTGCTTTTTGGTGCTTTTAAAAATTGCTAATTATAATATGGTCTTTAATGCTGTTTTTTAATAAAGAAAACAATTTTCCATAACTCCCTTTCAGTAATCTGCCTTGAATCATTTCAGATAAGTAAAGCTGGAGAAGAGAAGAGATCAGTGGCCGTGGTCATGTGCTAAAAACTAGGAGCCAGTGATATTTACAAGGCGTATGGGAAAAGCATCCCTCTTAATTTCCAGCGGTATGATCACTCACTTCATGGTCAGATTGTCAGGGATGTGACATGGCTACAACCTCTCTGGTGTGCCTACTGCAAAGATCCAAGGATACGTTTGGAGCAAACAAGGCTGTGTTTCGATTGCTTGATGGTTGGGATTAAGCCCAATGCCAAGGGCGCTGTTAGCACCATCCTGACCCGAACACCTCACATGGACACGCCTCTATGGAAACTCAGTGTATCTCACAGACTGGGGGGCAGGGCTTGTCAACAGAAAGGGTGACATGACATTAAGGGAAGGCTGGACTGCAGCTGCGTGGCCTCAGCGACACCACCAGGAAGGGGACTTCCTTTACTTCTGAGCCCTACTCCAGAGAAACTTCTACCAGAAAGGCAGCCACCATCCTAGTGAGACTTGCGTTTTCCTCAGTGGTGGGTGTTGTAGACCACCAGACTCTCTTACTTGATCGGAGTCCCTGTCTCCCTCCCTGCAGTGTCTCTTGCGTGACCCTGGCTTGGCTCTGGACTTCCTGAATTTGGCCCCAACAAAGGCAGAAGTCCCCAGAAAGGAGCCCTTTCACTGATGGTTCAAAGTCCCGTTTTTCTCTCTGTAAAGGGATGATAAGTAAAGGGGGCTGACGTCTTGGTCATGTCAAGAAGGTTTGGAGGTCCCTGGGTACGGAAGAAAGACAACCTCTTGAAAATTGGAATAGACGATTGGAGTCACCAGCCACACACAGAAAAAAGGCAGAAAAGAAATAACGTCAAAATATTAATGATATAGTGAGATTTTAAGTGATGTTGTTTTTTTCTGTGTACACTGTTAAGTACAAATTCCCTACAATGAGCATGTATTTCTTTTAAACCAAGAAAAATATACAATGTGAAAATATGCACCCCAAACCTGAACATAGTAAAATACTTTTTAAAAAGTATGCATTCACGTACACAAACGCTAAACAGATCAGAGGTGCCAGAAATCATAAATGGTAATTGTATCCAAATTCAAAATGTGAACAATTACTATCTCATTTTTGGATATTCGCATAAATAGCAGGACTGAATTGCGTTTGTGGATGAGAGAATATAGCTTTGTTTTCTCTGTGTGAGTTGGTTTCTGCCTCTCGAACTGATATTATATTTCCAGAGAATCTGCTTCTCCATTTGTCCTGCTTGTCACTTTTCCATGGTTGCAATCTCCTGTAATTATGGGAAAAACGTTTTTCCTGGAGCAGCAGCTCTGAGATTAGTCAATTGGGAGCCGACCTGAATATTCCCAGTTGGTGCTAATAATCTTTGCCGTTTTCAGGACAGTTTCAGCTCTGCTCTGAGACTGAAAACAACTGGAAAATGCATGACTGGAGTCGGATGGCATTTGAATCTACTGTTAAGTAGTAGTGAATGCGTATTTGAATTTTTTTTTGCAATTTATTTTCTGTCTTTAAATAACCACCACAGTAATTAAAAACAGTTATGAATTACTGAAGTGTAATTCGAAATACCGAAGTCTACAGAGCCAGGGGATTGCTTGAACAAGCAAATGTCAAAGTTCAGGAGAGGGTCAGGAAGTTGGATGTTGTCTTGACTTTTGAAGAGCGCTGCCTTTCAATTGAAATGTACAGTGTGTTAGTTCCTATGGAACAAATAGAGCAGGATGGGGGGGAGATCAGGAGAAGGCAGACTGTAATTTTAGGTAGGGAGAAGAGGTCCTGGGACATTCTCATTGAGAAAGTGACTCTTAGGTAAAGACTTAAGAAAGTGGGTTAGTTAAGACAAGGGAGGGACCCATTTTTCGGTGCGAGAATCCTGAGGAGGGAGGGAAAAAGGGAGAGAGGTTGGTTGGTCAATGAACATCAAGCTGTTGGGGGTGGGTCCGGTGCACGAGATGAGGTCAGACAGATCGTGGTTGGAGGATTATATAGGGGCTCCTAGGTCACCGTGGAGATCGTGACTTTCACTCTGAGTGAAATGGGAAATGGGAGCCATTGAAGGATTTTTAAGGAAGGACTGACGTGACCTGTCCTCAAAGGCTCACCCTGGCTGTTGGTTGAGACTAGATCGTGGCAGGCAGTTGAAGGGGCAGGGAGACAGGGTTCGAAGAGATGGCAGTGATTATGATGTAGGCGCGTAGACCAGAGTGGTGGCGGGGAAAGTGTTGGGCAGTGGTCAGACTGAGCCCAGACTGAGTGGGCTAGCAGGGCCTGACGATGAATTGGAGGTCGGTGTGAGATGAAGAGAGGAGCTGGAGGTGAGACAATTGGAGGATTTGGGGACTGAGCAATGGGAAGGGTGGAGTGGCCCTTGGCTGACTTTGTGTTTCTTTGTTTCTAGGTCTCAATGGAAAACTTCTGGAAGATGAGGACTGGTGTCCTGGGTTCTGTAAACCTCACAGGATGTCACAGAAACATTGTAAAAATTAAATTAATAAAATAAAATAAAATAAAAATGAATACAATAAAGTTGGAATTTCCCCTCATCTGACCTTTCCCAGCCCATGGGGGAGCATCCCAACTCTCACGCTGGGGCTGTCTAGCCATTGATGACTCTCCATTCCCTGCTGACGGGGCACCCACCTTTCTCCAGGATGGTCTTAGTGTTGACATCTGGGCAGCCACAGGAAGGGGTTTCTGTCTCTCTATTCAGGGCATTATTTTACCCTCTGGGATCCACATGGATTCAGGCACTTTCTCAAATGTGTACAAGTGTAGGGGGAGGAGAAGGGAAAGAGGGAGGCCATGAGTTCACATCCCTGGTCTAACTATCTCGCTCTCTTACACTACAAATGATGAACACTTCATCTAGAAGGACATAGAGAAAACATCTTTGGGGCTTTTTACAAGGGCCAGGCCAGTCACATAAATCTGTGACCCTGGCCAGATGTAAAGCATAGGGAGTAAGTGGTGATGGTACAGCCAACAGAAGAATCCCAGGCCATCGCTGCTTTATGGAAATGTGGACCCAATAGACCAAACCAATCGTGAGCTGTGCCATTAGAACGGTTCCGTTAGGACCCACCTTTGGTCCTTTGAAGACCCCTCCTGCTAACTCTCTTGTCCCTCCATAGCCCTCTGTAAGCCACCCACCGTTGGTGATCCTCACAGCCCACTGCCCAGATGTCGCAGCGCTTGCTACCCCCTCATAGAAGCCCCAGTTCTAGGTGCTTTCCTCCCTCTGCATCTTGCCAGCGCTGCTGCTGTGAATGCTGCAGCTATCTGTCTACTGATGGAAAATGCTTCACATGTTTTATATTTCAATATTTACTCACGAGCACGTACCCATGGACGCTCCCTGCAGCAGGCCGCAAGGGGAGTCTTCCGTAGGTCAACACGTGGGATTACCGATCTTGTTATTCGATTATGGAATGAGTAAAGCATGGGGATAAAAGGCACAGCACTTGGAATTTGCTCAGTTCACGGTATGGGAATGACGTTGCATGGTGAAAAAAATAAATAAATAAAAATTTAAAATAAAAACAAACGAAAAACCACAATCTTTTAAATTTTTGCCAGTCAGGTGGGCATTCTTCTTGTAATCTATGTTTTCCTAACCACCCATCAAGTTGAATATCTTGTCAAATGTTCTTTGGTCATTGGTGCTTCCTCCCGTGGATCAAGTACCCATACTTCTCGATTCTTCTTCTCTCCGGTGGTCTGGTTGCCTTTCCTTTAATGGTTATGTATTTTGCAGATATTTTCTGCTAAACTGTATTTGGTTTATTTGTTTTAATGTTTTAGTGTTGCCCATAATGTCTTTCATTGGGCAGGAAATTTTCCTTTTAATGTCATCAAATCTGATTTTATTTTTCCCTCTGGTTCTGGGTTTTGTATCTTCCTTGGGAAAACCTCTCCACGTCAAGATCGTAAGGAGTCTTCTTCACTTTCTTTTAATAAATTCTTAATTTTCGTTTTTACATTTAGCCCTTTCTTTTGTCTGAAAATTATTTTTAATATGGTGCGAGGCATGAAAGTAATTATTTGAATGGGCAGCATTATTTTCTAAAAACAACCCATTGGTTCCCACAAATTTAAAATGCCTTCATTTTATATTAAACTCCAGTCACTTAATTCAATAGCAACGTGTATTAAGCTCTGCTACCCACAGATCTCTGCAAGCCTTGGAGTGGCAAAAACCCACGTGGGGTTCCTGCACTCCATCAGCAGGAAGCTTGGTTAAATATCATTAGTTAGACCTTATCGTGTTTAAATGTAATGGCTCATTAGCTTTCCAGGAACATTTAATATCTATTCATTGTAGTTCCGACTACTGATGGTCCCTGACTTACTTAGGATTTTTTGACCTTATGATGGTGCAAAAACAACCCACATTCGGTAGAAACCGTACTTTGAATTTTGAATTTTGATCTTTTCTGCGTTAGTGATACATGGTTCAATCCTCTCTCAGGGGGCTGGCCAGTGGCAGCCCCAGGGCTCCCTAGCCAGTGATCATGAGGGGAAACAACTGAATACTCACAACCGTTCCGTCCCCATATAGTCATTCCGTTTTTCACTTTCAATACAGTAGCCACTAAACAACATGAGATATTCAACACGATATTATCAAATAGGCTTTGTGTTCGATGATTTCGCCCCATGGGATGCTAATGTAAGTACTCTGAGCACAGTGAAGGTAAGCCGGCCTGAGATATGATATTCCGTGGGTTAGGTGTATTAAATGAATTTCCTACTTACAATATGTGATATTCTCAATTTATGGTAAGTTTATTGGGACATAACCTCATTGTAAGTTGAGGAAGAAATGTATACAAATGATTTTATATCTAAACAGATATTTTATCAAACGATAAGACCAAAAACAGATAATCTGTAAGAAGCCCCCCAGCTTCACCCCATCCTCTTACAATCCAGACTTAGGTTCTGTCTTTACTCATGGAAAAGATTTGTCCATCTGTTGGTGGCAAGGGCAAGAACACAAGTCGGGAGCTACCTGTCTTACCCACAAGGGAAACGCATCAGTCACCCTTCTCTTTCCTTGCCCTCCGACCTATTCAGGGGGAATTAGAGGAAAGGATAGAGGGGGGACATTGCCGTATGGCTTCACATGGCTACAGACAAGGTCACTTCTCACTTCCCATACGCTACCCTCCCACCTTTCCCTGGCGGCATCCGAGTAGGGCTAGTGCAGTGGTAGACCCAGGAGAAGTGGGAAGGAATGTTTCACTGACTTAAAGAATGTCTGATGAAAATGTAATTATTCTTTTAGTACATAGGGAGATATCAACTGAATAGACAAATATATCTTTTTTTTTTAAAGATTTTGTTTATTTATTTGACAGAGATAGAGACAGCCAGCGAGAGAGGGAACACAAGCAGGGGGAGTGGGAGAGGAAGAAGCAGGCTCATAGCAGAGGAACCCGATGTGGGGCTCGATCCCAGAATGCCGAGATCACGCCCTGAGCTGAAGGCAGATGCTTAATGACTGTGCCACCCAGGCGCCCCTAGACAAATATATCTTAAAATTTTGATTTGAACTTGCAATTCATCAGTGTATGACCCTTTTGTTATGCAAGCATCAGGGGAACCTCAGCAGGTTTTGTGTTTCAAAAGGGCCTTTTTTTTAGGGCTATTCCTTATAAACTACACCCCTGTTCAAGCCAAAGTAACGGAACGGAAGCTTTGGGAGGTAACTGAAGGCGAGGAAGGAGATATGCTCTCTGGAGTGACGTCATGGTTATCATCTTGAGCTCTTGCAGGATCTTGTTGCCTTCGTGTACTCCACCCATGGCTACTCGGCAAAATGCCTCTACAACGGGATTCATCAGCGGAATCCAACTAAACGGAGCATGGCTGAAGAAACCTGCAGCAGAGGCCACACCCAGAGGATGGCACCTCAAAGGAGGGATAAGGAGTCAAGTCCAAGGACAAGGAGAGGCACTGCTCACTGCAGGGCTGGAAATGGTGAGGGCCACGAGTCAATGACTGAGGTCCTTTGCTCCACAGTTGAAATTAAAAATGTCAACCAGCTGGTACTGATCATCAGAAAAGGATGCCAACCGTAACCTGGTCACTCTACTTGCCAAAACTTGGGAGGGTCTGGGGCCACGGGGTGTGTCAGGGCAAGCCTCGGTGGGGCTCAGAGTGGGGCTCACTTCTGTATCTACCACTATGTCAGTGTTTCAAGATTGAACCTAGAGTACGGCGTTACCACTTGTGTGTATGCACACCTGTGCGTGCGGCAGACCGTGAGGTCTGCCATATTTGTGGCAAGAACTGGGAATGAGGTGAAGGGACTAGAGAAAGATGCCCAGACCTCTGTGGCCCGCAGACTTCCTCTGAGAAGAAAAGGTTACACAAACCTGAAATAACAGACCAACTGCCCATTCACTGAAGATCTGTGCGTTGGCCACGTTAGGGAAGAGGGGGCCCATATTTGTAGGGACCACACCGTTGGCCTCCATGAGAGGTAGAGTTACCCAAAGTCTGTTGAAAAGAAGAATCTGGAGTTGGCGTTCTGATGCAACTTGCACAGTTTTGCTCATTTCTAGAATTGACCTCTGACAGGCCCCCCTCACTCGCCTCCTGCAAATAGCTCTGTTAACAACTTCTGTTCGGATGATACTTTCAATTTCGTGAGGTACCTTCAGAGGCCAGTTTTAATTCTGTGAAGTAATCTGTATGCTCTCAGGTTGTAGACAGGCAAATTCCTATGACGGTGGTGACTCGCCCAGTGAAATGGATTTTTAAACTAAATCCATACCCTCTCCTGTGTTCTTTTACCGTAATACCAAGTTGCATCACAAGTTTTTAGTTGGGAATCATCTAAAATTTAAAAATCTAAAAATATTTTTAAACATCATGTAAAGAGTGAGAGAATAGCCATAAGCAATTGCAGAAACAAGCTTCTTCCTCTACATTGAGGGTCCTGTTGTAGTCCTTACTCTTGCCAATGCATGAAGACCGCCCCCCCCACACACACACAGGGGAGGGGAAGGGGCTCACGCCCAAGTCAGTGTAAATCCCAGGGTCTTTTACAGAAGGACTAAAACTAGAGGAATGGTCACATGTGTCTCCCAAAACAAATCTCAGAAAATGATGCTCAAACATATTTTTTAAAAGAAATCGTCAAAACGTACTGACAATCTGTGAATCCGAAGTTAGGATTTTTAAAGTATATTCCGCACACTAATTTTCTCTGGGAACGTGTTCGCCCTTGTCAGTTTCTGTATGTCAACAGTGCTTTTCCTTTGGGTCATTCCTTGTAAATTATTGACCCCTCTAAGAGTTTAAACTAAATGTGTTCACTCAAATTATTTACACAAAACTCTTCATAATCCCATAGAAAAACAAATCTTTATTTCAAAAATAGATTTTCGTGTTTAAAATAGCACTTGGTTTTTGGGAAGGAAGTATAAGTACTGGGAAAGGTATGTTAAGAACTAAATTATCAGAGGGAAAATTAAAGGAAATGGAGGGAAATACTCATTTGATGACTGTATTTCAAAGGGCTTTGGGCTAATAGTTCATCTCTTCATGACTTTCTCCCTTCATCCTTCACTCTGTGAGAACTCCCTCCAAAAACTGAGCTATTTGTCACCAACCATGTCCATTTGTCTTTTCTTATTAAAGGACAAGATTTCCAATTCACTGAAGGCATTAACACTGTAGTACAATTTTCAGTGTTTACAAAGCCATTCCATACCCTCCCTTATACTTTAGAGATGAATGTACTCTCCTAATTTCTGTTTATTTTCTTCTGAGGGATGAGTTTGAGCTTTTAAAATGTGAAAAGATTCACAACCATGGTTTTGAAAAGTTCATGGGCACTGATGACTTTATCTTTTCACCTGCTTCACTATCCCTATTCTTTTTCAAATGTTGTTTTAATTTGATAGCCCTACATAGTCCCACTTCACCCATTTCCTGTGCCCTCAAGTTGCCCCCAAGTAGAAAGGGAATAGTTGAATTTGCTGCTTTTTCTTCCAAGCATGTGAGCTCTATCCTCTGAGCATGGGGGCTTGTGTTCTATAGGCCTCTTGCCCTTACTGTCATGGGGTTTTACAGAGACACCCTCCACCCCAAAAAATCATCTCAAACCCCCTTAGGCCTGAAAGACCCAGATTAAAGAGCAATGTAATGGCTGAGAGAGAGAGAGAGAGGAAAGGACAGAAGGAAAACATTTAGTGGGTCTCTAAAACTTAAGTTTTTAAGCCCAAATAATTTCTTGAAAGGTACTTTTAGGTAGGAGGGCCTGCTCTTTCTTTCTTTTCTTTTCCTTTCTTTTCTTTTCTCTTCTCTCTTTTTTTTTTTTTTTTTAAATTTTTTTAGTTTCTTTCCAAGTCCTACTTCTGTGGCTGCTGCTGGATCTTCAACTCCTTAGCACAAAAAGAGGCACCAAAGATTCCAAGGCTTTTTAGAGAACAAAAGGGAGCCTGGGTCACTCTGATAAATTACTTGTGTTAGCACCTGTAAGTCTGTTTCGCATTTCACTTCAACCTTTATTCACTGTTGATAACAGCAACAGAAAATCAATCCTGACAAGTTGTGCTTTTACAGTATCCAGCAGGAAAGCCCAGCTAATTGTGAGCGGGTGATTTTTTTCAAGCACCGAATTTTGTATTTAGTCCTGCCTCTGATAAACCTACTTATTCAGTAGTTGTTAATCATCGAGGCATTCACTGCTTTACTCCCATGCTTCGAGCAAGATGGAATTTGTTTTCTAAAAAATAACTTCTGCAAAGCCGGGAAGTCATCGTTGTTTCTTTGCGGACCGTGCTTATGGAGGTATTTTTTACTGAACTGCTCCAAGGGCAAGAAAAAAAAAAAAAAAAGGCTGTTGGAATAGCAAACAAAGGCCCCATGCTGCAGTCTTGCAGGAAGGCAGCTCCAGTGGTGTCTAGTTTCAGGCCAGAATACTAAGGTCGTAATTTCAGGCCATCGATGGCTCTCCCAGATGTCTTTGGTCAAGTTAATCACAGTTTGCCTGAAGGGTGCGTTTTCAGGTAATCCATCCTGGTGTAATTGTAAATTGAGAGCTCCTTCTGGCTGAATGTTGGGAGTTTTAGCCCAGACTGAGACCAGGGACTGTGGACACAAGGCCTCCAACTTCTATCTTTTTAGTTTTGCCGCCGAAGATGATTCAGCGACTGCTTCACAAGCGCTGAAAAGAGCTCAGAAGGTTCCATGCCAAGTGCGCACCAGAACTGATAGACTTTTGCATCAGCGGGAGCACATCAGCTGTTCTGAGGACAGTCAGCAGCGCCCTGGGTCCTCCACCAGGTGATGGTTTGCATTGGGGTGGATGCCACAGGGCGAGTCCCCAGCCAGGCCCAACGGGGTGCGGAGGGCATGAGCCAGGCTCTTGCTGCCGGGGAAGCAAAGAGCACATTCTCCTGCTTCTCCGGCTTTTCTTCCCCTTCCCTCTGCCCCTCCACCCGTGCCACTTCTCTCCAGCCTGAACTCAGTCTTTTCCCTGATTGACATTTAATTCCTATTTAGATTGGAAACCCTGATCCTGAAGAAATACACGCCACTGCACTAGAACGTCTCTACCCCTGCTGCCACAGGATATATACAAAACGTGGCTCACGCACACACCCTGCTGCACACTCATCATTTCCATCATTTCATTTGGTCCTCCACTCATCCTATGACTCACGTACTACTGTTACCCCTTTCGTACAGACGAGGAAATACCAGGGTGAAATAACACATTGTTGCTGGCCTTCTAGATTGCATGGGATTCGGACCCCCGTCTGGTTGTCTTTAGAGAGCACGTGTTTCACGAAACCTCCACGTGTGCGTCCCACGGCAAGGACCTGATATTTTTATTTTTCCCGGCACCCACTCTGACCTCCCTCCACGGCACACCCGCTGCGAGGTGCCACCTGAGGGCTCATACGGCACTTGCTCACGCAATGGCGTGTCTCCCCGAGTTCTGGCCCATCTTGGCAGTAGCCGGGACGTGCTACTTGGTTTCTGTCTCAATCTGAACGTTCCAGTCTTTTCCATCTTTTACAGGAAGGGCAAAGTAGAATGGTTGGGGACAAAAAAAATAAGAACCTGGCTTTCTTTTTACACCTGCCATCCCAAACATAGTTCTAGATGTGTGTGAAAGAGAATCAAAACCCATGTTTTTTGAGGTCTCAAAACCATGTCGCTCTCTGTTTAGAAGGACGCAGCAGTGGTATTCACCACACAACAAGATATCAGAATTAAGGCAGTCATCTCTGTAAGTCTCTCAGTACATGAAAAGCAAATATATGTTTCCTGCGTTTTATCCAAGAATATCTGCAACTGTGGAACTCCAGCTAAACTTCAAAGTCCATTCTCAGCCCTTTTTGTTACTTACTTTTCTTCTTGCTTCTTCTCTCGGTCTACAACAACTTTGAAAAGGAATTTCTCTCTCTATCCGATCTCTTCCCTAGAACAGGAAACATGTCTCCCAGCTTCCCTCTGTTGTCTCCTCTGCAACAGTCACATTGGCCTGTTGTGGGGAGGTTTGCCACTAATTACCTTGGAGGAAGCACCAAGGCAGGACAGCACGTCTCCTCCTGCCCCTGGCCTGGCCAGCCATCATAGTTGATCTCAGCACTCTGTGTCACTAAGAGTCACCAGATGGCCCCTACGCCTGACCAGTCTGGGTGCACAAATGGAGTTTTCCTTGCACACCAGGATGATACAAACAACAGAGCCATGGCAGTCAGAGTTGTCTTTTTAAAGTGAATATGTCCATCATTGCTGTCTCCATCTCTAAAATAAAGATTTTATTTATTTATTCATTCGACAGAGATAGAGACAGCCAGTGAGAGAGGGAACACAGCAGGGGAGTGGGAGAGGAAGAGGCAGGCTCATAGCGGAAGAGCCTGATGTGGGGCTCGATCCCACAATGCCGGGATCACGCCCTGAGCCGAAGGCAGATGCTTAACTGCTGTGCCACCCAGGCGCCCCTAACTCCTCACATTCTTTGTTCAAAGGTAAGGACAGCCCAGATGGTTCCTGTTTCTGATGCAGGGGTTCTATCCTCAAGAGTCACAGCTTGAATGGAGAATAAGGGGTGAGCTTAAAGGAAGGGTGTCTCGTATGTGTCACTTTATAGAATGTTTCACTCCTCTCCTCTTCTTGGTTCTCCACAAAACAATAGTTACCCTTTCTTAATATAAACATTCAACACACTAGGAAGAGAAGGGACTTTCTCAAGCTAATAAATGCCATCGGTGAACAAAACCACGACCAATGCTTTCTCCCTAAGATCAGGAACAAGACAGACTTCTACTCTTGCTCTTCCATTCAGGATTGTACTGGAAACTCTAGAGTTGTTAGGCAATAAAAAGAAATAGAAATAAAAAGACATCCAGACTGGAATGGAGGAAGTAAAAATTATATTGTGAGATGACATAATCTTGTATATAGAAAATCCTAAGGTATCCATTAAAAAGCTATCAGAACTAATGAATGACTTTGACAAGGTTGCAGTATACAAGATTAATATACAAAAATCAATTATATTTTATACACTAACAATGAACAATTCAAAAATGAAATTAAGAAAACAATTTCATTCACAATAGCATCAAAAAGAATAAAATACCTAGGAATCAATTTAACCAAGAAAGGGAAAGATTTGTACACTGAAAATCACAAAATATTATTGAAAGAATAAACCCTAAATAAATGCAAAGACCTTGTCTGTTCATGGGTCAAAAGACTTGATACTGTTAAGACGGCAATGTTGATCTACAAATTTGATGAGATCCCTATCAAAATCCCAGCTGCCTTTTTTTTTTTTTCAGAAATTGACAAGCTGATCCTAAAATTCATATGGAAATTACCTGGAGTTAACCAAATCAAGCTTAAAAGCACAGTCCACCAAAAGTATATTCTTATTTCAGGCATCAGCCAAATGTCCAGGGATCACCAAGACTGTCTTCACTTCTGGCCAGCTGGCTACAGATTCAGGGGTTCCCATGACCATCTTCAGGTTTCAATATTTGCCAGAAAGATTCACAGAACTCAGGAAAGTGTTATACTTAGGGCCATAGTTTTATTGTAGCAACGGGTTACAAATTAGAACCAACCAAAGGGAGAAACACATCAGATAAAATCTGGGAGGGTTCCAAATACAAAACTCCCCTCTGTCCTCAGGGATGTATCACCCTCCTAACATCAAAATGTGATGATATTCCGAGAGTACTGCTAACCAGGGAAGCTCATGAAGCTTCAATATCCAGAGTTTTTGTTGCAGTTTCATTACATAGGCATAATTGATTGAATCATTAGCTCTGTGGTTAAATTCAATCTCCAACTCCCTTTCCTCTCCCAGAGGTTGGAGACTCAAATCTCTGACAATAATCACATGGTTGGTTTCTCTGGAATGACCAACCCCCATCTTCAATCATCTCCTTAGCATAAACTATGTAGGGGACCACAGTGAATCACATCGTTAACATAAACTATCAGGTGTGGTTCAAGGGACCCCACATGAATAACAAAGACACTCCTTTCACTCAGGAAATTCCAAGGGTTCAGATATTACCTCCCAGAAACTGGGGACAAAGGTCAGTCAAATTCTTTATTATGCAGAACTGGAAAGGGACCCAGAATAGCGCAAACAATGTTGAAAAAAGAAAGAAAGAAAACAACAACAAAGTTAGAGAGCTCAAAATTCCTGACTTCAAAACCATAGCATCAAGATAATGTTTTACTGGCATAGGAATAGCGAAATAGTTCAATTGTATAAAACTGAGAATCCGGAAATAAACCCTCATATTTATGGTCGATTGATTGTATACAAGGATATCAAGACAATTCAGTGGGGGAAGGAACAGTCTTTTCAATAAGTGGTGCTGGATATCCACATGCAAAAGAATGTTATGTACCCCTACCTCACACCATATAAAAAGTTATCTCAAATGTATTGAAACCTAAAAATAAAAGCTAAAATTTTAAAACTCTTAGGAAAAAAATAGGAATAAATAGTCATTACATTAGACAATAGTTTCTTATATAAGACTCAGAAGAACAAGTGATGAAAAAATTGATAAAATGGATTTAGCCAAAATCAAAAATTTCTAATTCTGCAAGTAGTAGCATCAAGAAAGTGAAAATATAGACCATAAGGCGGGAGAAAATATTTGCAAATCATATATCTGATAAGGTACTTGAATGTATAATATATAAGTTCATACAATCAACAATAAAAAGGCAACCCAATTTAAAAATATGAAAAACTTGAATAGACATTTCTTGAAAGAGTGTACACAAGTACATGAAAAAGTGTTCAATACCCTCAGCCATTAGGGAAGCACAAGCCAAAACTATATATAACAAGATATAACCTCACACTCGTCACGAGGATGCCGAAAACAAAAAGATAAGTAATTGCACTTGTTGATGATGTTGTGGAGAAACTGGAGCCCTCTTGCATTGCCAGTGGGGTTGTAAAATGGTGCAGCTACTTTAGAAAATGGTTTGGGAGTTTCTCAAATTGTTGAATGTAGAATTACCTTATGAGCCAGGATTTCCTCTCCTTGGTATATCTCCACGAGAATTGAAGCATATGTTCACACAAAAGCTTGAAAATGACTGTTCATAGCAGCATTGTTCACACTGGCCAAAAGTGGAAATAATCCAAATGTCCATGGACTAAGGAATGGGATAAATGAAATGCAGAAGAATATTATTTAGCCATGAAAAGAAATGAAGTACTGATACATGTGATGACATAATTGAACCCTAAAAATGTTATGCTGAGTGAAATAAGTCAGATACAAAAGGTCACATGTTGTATGATGACATTTACATGAAATATCCAAAATATGAAAATCCATAGAGACAAAAAGATTAGTGGATTATGGAGTGACCATCAAAGGGTATGGGGTTTCTTTTTGGGGTGATAAAGATGTTCCACAAGGAGATATTGGTGATAATTGCACAATTCGCTAAACATATTAAACACCCCTGAACTACTGTATACTTTAAAACAACATCATTCTATCTATCTATCTATCTTTCATATATAAATGTATTAAGCTTACTGTTAATTAATAAATATTTTAATATTATATAAAATATATATGCGTATTTACATCTCAATAAAGGTGACATTAAAGAAACCAATAATTGCTTCCTAAGGTAATCTCATGTCTTGACTGAGAACACCACCATTGTTTTCTTTCTTTCTTTTTTTTAAGATTTTATTTATTTATTCAACAGAGAGAGAGAACAAGCAGGGGGAGAGGCAGAGGGAGAAACAGACTCCCCACTGAGCAGTGAGCCTGATGTGGGGCTCGATCCCAGGACCCTGGGATCATGACTTGGACCAAAGACAGAAGCTTAACTGACTGAGCCACCCAGGCGTCCCTCGATATTGTTTTCTCAAGAAGAAACAATTAGGGGCATAGTTAGAGAGTGAGCAGGCTTATAGTTCTGTTAGATTTTCAGGTAGGAAAAAAAAGATAGAACAAACACTTCCCTGTCATTTCATATATCTTGACACACATCAACCTGCCTCCTATTGATGGCTTTCATGCATGTCAGCAGTATCATTTCCTTTCCCACCTGCTATAGGAAGTTAGAGCATTTCATAATACAATACATCTGGGTTAATTAAAATTAAATCGTTACAGATAAACAAAGATTAAAATAACATAGCAGGTGTATGTAGCAACACTGAGTTTATTTGACCATTACAATAAACTGTACTTGAAGTAACTTTCTGAGTAGTATTCTGAGCCTTTAAGAAAAGAGGAGACACACATTCTAGACATTCTATCATGAAGCTATAGATGTTCTGGTGGCAAGCGGCCTTGGTTCACCACCACGGGGCAACTGCCTCTGACTAGAAATAGATACTTACTGTATTTCTCCAGTACAGCTCTTCAAATATTAGAGAAAAGCAATATCCTCCCACAGGAGAAATGTTGGGGAATTAAATATAATTTAGCAAGTTGACATTTAAGGATAATGACTTAATTCAAGTGAGCTGAGAGTGGCCTTATGATTTATGGTGTGAGGCGCACCAGTGTGGAAAGACACAGGGCTGGAGCGGGAGCATTCAGACTCTCTGGATCTGCTCCCTTAACATCCCAGCAAAAGGACAAGATTACACAGATAATTCTGACATCTTTTCTGCAAGTCCACTGTGTCACTATGGTAGAAGGGCAGGGACAGCCCATCTAATGGGCCTACCAGGAGTGGCAGCAGGCCTTTCTATGAGATGTTCATTCTAGTTTCTGTAGCGATAGGCTTAGTGATGATATTTACACGAGTAAATAGAAACATGACCTATGCTGTAAAATAATCATATCTCAATCCATCTTTGATCAATTCACAGCATAGCTAACTCATACACTACAATGATAAACATACCGCCATGTATTTAGAGGTAAATGTTCTGCTTCTCTGGGATGTCTTTTGCTACGGAGTACTTTTATATAGAGGGCAGCGGGAAAGCCCAGTAGGGGAGGGAAGTGTGGTATCTGGGGGGATATTGTTCCGGAACCCCCTCACCCAGTGTTCCCCACGGTAACTACAGTACTGTGGAATGACCTACCAGCCTCTGGGTTTGAAATAGCTCAATACTCCTTCAACATTTTTGAAATGTTTCTGACATACAAGAGAGTATAAAAAAATAACATAATGATTCCTCTCTTACTAACCAGCCACCTTCAGAAATAAGATGTTACAAAGGCAGATGAGACGCCCATGGCCCCTCCCCGGCTGCATTTCTTTCTCTTTGAGGAGTCACTCTTTGGCGTGACTTTTTTTCCCTCTCTAATGAAACCTGACACGTAACTCATTCCTGAAGAATACACCAAGGCAACATTTGATCAGTATACATAAAAATGACACGAATGGATGATAAAGAAAAAACTTCTCTTTTGGGATTGCGGATGATGACTGGGGTCTTTCAACAGCTGTGCCATTCATTTAGTAAGAATCTCACCTAATCATTCACAGGGGATATCCCGCAAGGATATGCCACCATTTCAGGGTGCTGGCCTCTCAGGTCATTTCTAGCACCCTGATTCTGTAAGCAGTGTTCCAATAGGCACGTGTGTGTGTGTGTGTGTGTGTGTGTGTGTGTGTACATCGATCAGATAGATAGACAAACATAGACGTATATCCTAATATACTGTGGCACTTTTTTCTTTTATTTTAAAGATTTTTATTTATTTATTCATTTGAGAGAAAGAGTGCATGAGCGGTGGGGGAGGGGCAGAGGGAGAAGCAGACTCCCTCTAAGCAGGGAGCCCGGTGTGGGGCTCGATCCCAGAACTCCGGGATCATGACCTGGGGCCAAGGCAGACACTTAACGAGGGACTGAGCCGCCCAGGCACCCCTGTGGCACTTATTTTTAAAGGAAAGATTCCTTCGAAGTTTAGGAGCCAGGTTGAACACTGTATGTATTTTGATTCCGATTTTATCATTTTTATTTGTTTATTTAGTTAGGAAACTTTTCTGCCTTTATTTCTTTGAATTTAGGTAATATTTCATGCACGTTTTTCTTTCCTTTGGGAACATCTTTTTTTTTTTTTTTAATTGAAGTGCTGTTGACGTATAGTGCTACGTTAGTTTATATTTTTGGTTTTAATAGATATTGCCAGAGAGTTTCCCAAAAACTATTTATTTGAAATTGAAGATTTCTACATCTGCCGCATTGTTATGGAGTCCTGGAGTTTCCCGGAACATTGTGAAGATCACTGGCCTTAGGGTGTTATTTTTCTGCCTTGGCTGCCCACATGTCCTTAGCGAAAGGTGAACCCGGTAAAATGCCGTGGTTCTGCTGGCTGTAATACAAAATGGAGAAATAAAGAAAGATGTCTTGCTGTATATTAGAAAATAAAGCGCAGAACTGACTTCCTATCTTCCTGGACTAGGTGGCTGGTTGAAAAATGGAAATAGGTCATTAGAAGGGGACATTTGTTAGTACTTCCTTTCAGTGCAAGCTTACAAAAAAATCCTGGGAGGTAATGGAGGAAAGACTTTTCTGGTTGCCATGAATACATTGAATTCTGTGGGGGTTCTCATCTCATGTGATAAGGGCCCCTCCAGGAACACAATATCCCACATCTGGTTTGTACAAAACTAGATGAAACAAATTGCTTAAAAAATCAAATCACACGTTCATTCTCCTCAAAAGTAACTTCCTAAGGTCATTGTGAACAAGACTAGATAAAACAGAAGAGCTGTTGTGAAATTAAGTTTGGAACGCGTCCTTTGTGAAAAACTAATGACAGCTCATGCGAAAGCCTCAGTCTGAATGAACAAAACTAAGAAACAAATTTAGACCAAATCAAAATACACCAGGAATTCGTATCTGCTGCCCTGGACTTTTGGGTGCGCTTTGAACTCTGGCCCTATACATTCTCATGGATTTTCTTCCTAAACCCATTAACCCTCAGGCGGGTGGACTGGGCGAAAGGGGGATTGTAAAGAAACTGGACACATCTCTATCAAATCTCCAGATCATCCCAGAGAAAGTACATTGTAAAAAGATGGAAGGAAGGAAGGGAAGGCGGGAAGGAGGGAAGGAGGGGAGAGAACCATTACCTAAATGACCCTTTAAATGTTCAAAAATTAGATTTAATGATACTGGGCATTGGACCAAAAAGCCTCCATCTTGTGCCAAAATGTAAACTGCTGAAATTCAAAAGAAAGGAAAAAGAAAAGTTAAAATAAGCAACTAAGTAAACAAACAAACAAATCTATGGTATAAAGGCAAAACGTTGGGATGAGTCCAATAAAATCCCTTTTGGATCAATGTAATGCCATTGTTTATTCAAGCTCCAAATTCCATCACATGTGGCAGGCAGGAGCGCTACTCTTCAACTGAAACAGTGCAAAACATAGTCTGGATCCAAGGAAATCGCGCCAGAATCCCTGGCAATGTATCACTTTTTAAGCCCTGTTTTGCTTTTGTGCTCATGGTAACGTTCGCAGCTGTCGAACGTGGCTTCGGGCTGTCTGACTCCCTTGAGAGAATTTATGTGTTTTTCTACTTCCCTTCCTTATTAGGAGGCAGGAATCTGCGACACCTATTAGAACAAGTATGCATAAAGGGTAATGACCATGCAATTTATTAGTGGTCTGTTCTTCCTCAATGAGCCCCCGCCTCCCGCTCGGAGAGGCCACGCCCACGGTGGAAAGGCCTGTGGGCGGCGGCAGCAGGTGGGCAAAGCGGCGGGAATCAGGGAGACATTGGACTCTGGGAAAGCAGCCTCTTTCTTCCACACCGAGGCATGGAAAAGAGACTGGAATATCGCGGTTTGAATTTCACGAATGCAAAAGCTTATTAGCCAGCAAACGTGAATAGGGTCGAAGTAAAGAGAAAACATGAGCTACACAAACTTCTTCCTGATAGCTCTGTAGCAGGAGAAAGTTTCTCAGATCGTTTTTCTTTTCTTCTTTCTAAAATGGGATGAAGTGGAGGTAATTTTGGTCTTCAAGGCCTGGGTAGGGGAAGGAGCCATTCCCAAGAGAGGGCAAGAGATCTCTGTTTCCTCGGAGTTTCCAGCAAGTAGGGCAGCAGAGTTGAGGGTGGAGACGTGGGCAGCAGAACCATTTGGGGAAAGATGCATTTGAGAAGCTGAGAGTGGGCTCCTCTGGGCTGAACCCTCACGAAATCTTCAAACAGGAAGCAGGAACGAAGTTACAGATTCTAATAAAATCTGCATGGGCAGCCTGAAAATGCCAAGCGGCCCCCTGCCCCTGCCAGGCATCGTGGTAAGGTTTGGAGTCCAGACGGAAAGTTCCGGAGAACAAACTGCTTGGGGACAAATCTGTTTCTGCTAAAATCACATATATGTTCAAGAAAACGTAATCCATATGTTTTTGATCCGCTCCCGTGTTTGCTCATCAAAATGTTTCGGTGAGGCATGTCCACAAAGCTTGTTAAGTCATTCTTCTTCAAGACAGGAAACCAGTTTTGGCCACGGAGGGTGCATTCTAACCCCGGGAGAGCTAGGCTCAACTTGAAACGCAGAGTCTCAAGGTGTGAGTGGGCTCTCACGTGGAAAAATGTAACAGGATCTGCAGAGAACCATCTGGAGGAAGGACATGCGCATTTTACTTGCGCTGTTTTTAGGGGTGCGGGGGGCGGGGAGCTACTGAAGGGAGTCAACGGGCAGACGTTCTTCCAAGCTTTGGAGCGTGATCTATATTGTGAAATAGAGAAAATAAGATAAAGGTACTCCACGTGAAAGTTACAACCTCTCCACAATCAATTACGGGTTGGTTTGTTTTTTTCACAAACTCTCAACGATTCTTCTTCTTCTCTAACATCATTCATGACCCCCTAAATCAGAGAGCCGTTCTCTTATCCCTCTCGTGCATGCCTTGTGCATTCTAGCCAGCCCGGGTGAATGCTGACCCGCCCCGAAGTGACTCGTGTTTTCAGCGTGCGGCACGTACACGGAGTGGTAGGCACGCGGTGTAGACACAGCTATGGCAGGTGGCGCGCTCTGCTCTGAGAGAGTCAAAATGCTACGCGGCAGGAACACCCACCGGCACGGAAAAGGGGACAGGAAGGTCGACCAGAAACCTTGGAAGATGTGCTAATTGGTTTCCTCCTCTCTTGAGCGTTCTCTGGCTTTTTTTTCTTGTTGAATGTGAACGCTGGCAGGAGAAGGTGAAGGAAGCGGCTTGGGAGTTAATCCTGAGCCGTGGCCGGAGGAGAGCATTGCATTGTGGTGCTCCAAGGAACCAGCCCCGCTCCCCTGACACACTCTCCCCAAATGGCATAAATCTCCCAGAGAGCGGCAAATGCGACCCGTGTCTGGGTTCCTGACTGACGGCTGGCTTGCTTTCACGTTTTGCTCAGTGATTTCAAGTAGGCCAGTCAAAGCTGCTAATTAAAGAGGGAGTGATTTATTTCATAACTTTTCTTCTCCCTTCAGGAAACATAACTCAGCTCCAGGCACAGCGAGTGTACCTTGCCTATTCAATAAATTACACCCAGCTCATTAATACTTCATTAGGAAAGCTGAAAACCCTGTGACAGAACCGCAGGGAAGGAAAAGGTTGGCCGGCTCCGACCCAGAAAGCAGAGAGGGCCTGATTGAATGGACTTTTTGGCTCCTGGGCCCGGCTGCCTGGCCCAGCATGCCAGTCTGTTTGCTTTGGGAGCACATTCTGTCCTGCCCCGTGCCCCTGCACCGAATCCTTCACTCATTTCTTCTGTGTGATGTGGAGAGGTGGGAAAATTTGTTTTTAACCTTATGGAACTGTCGTCATTTTTTTTTTTTTTGAACGAAAACATTGTGGGCAACAAAATCTAGAGATCAGCAGTCCTTCCCCAATATGCCTATGTTTCTCCATCACCCAACGCATGGTGATGGCTTAACCTTCAAGAACAAGATAGGGTTTTTTTTTTCTTTTTAATAAAAGAGAGAGGCCCCAAAGCTTATACACAATTGACTTAACCTTTCCATATATAAATATTAACTGGAGGAGAGCCAGATCATGCCAGCTCTCCTGGTTCTCTATATATGGCGAATCAGTCCATCGGTGCACTGCAGAAGCAAATATATGTACATCGAGAAATCTAAAACTAATATCCTTAGCTTCCACTAGTATTTGACCTAAGAGCTGTAGAGGTGAGCCTACTGTTTCTCAAATTTTAACATCCACACGTACCTCTTGTGGGTCTTGTTCAAAGGCAGAGTCTGTGAGATCTGAGGTGGGACCTACGAATCTCTATTTTGAACCAGGCTCCCAGATACTACTGCTGCTGCTGGTCTGTGGACCAGTCTCTGGGGAGTAAGGGGTTGGGAAACATCACACACCTTCCGGAGTGGGCTGGTGGATCTGATAGTTCTGGGGCGAAAAGGAATAAACACCAGGTAGCAGTGTGCATTACATTCCCTCACCTGTCAAACCACTTCTAGAGCAGGGGTTAGCAAACATTGTCTCTAAAGTGTCAGTAAGTATTTTTGGCTTTTCAGGTCATGTAGCCACTGTTTCAACTCCTCAACTCTAGCCTTGTAGCACGGAAGCAGCCATTGAAAACATGGAAACCGATTGGCATGGCTATGTTTCAATAAAACTTTATTTATAAAACTAAGCTGTGGGCCAGATTTGGCCCGTGGACTGTAGTTTGCGAATTTCTGTTCTAGAACAATGGCTTCCAAAGTCTGTGGCTGTACACCCAGAACAGTACACTTCCCCAATAATGTATGGGTATTTGTAAATTCTATACACATCCAATTGCACTAATACAAAAATAGAAAACAGAAGCAAGAAAATTGATATAGAAACTAATACTTCTTTGTTCGTTCAAGCGGAACACCTTTGCTAACCCCTGGGTACACACACTCACCTTCCAAACCAGTGATGTGGAGAATTTTAAAATGTTTTTTTCTCAACAAAATGATCACATCAACAGGAGTAGTACTTGGGGTTTGGATGGTCTTGGAGTTCTAGAACATAGAGCAACTATAATAAGATCTGACAGTAACAAAGTGAAGAAAACTACTGAGAAGAATTACTTTATGCAAATCACCAGGGTAACATGGTGACTCTGTAACCGTCTGGGCCTTATTGAAGGAGTCCTGGGTGCCAGGTGCCGAACGAAGCACTCTGAATGTAGCATCTCATTTAATGCTCCCATGGCGCTCAGAAGGAAAGGTCATTATTCGTCCATTTTGCAGAAGAGAGAACAGAGACGTAGTGAGGTTGTCACAAGGGACTATAGTGAGTTCCTTATTTAGTTAGGTGGGTCATTGGAGTATAACAGTCACATCTGCCTAATTACATACAATATCTTTGGTCTTAGCTGCTGGTTATAGCCTCATCAAATCACGATCATTTTCCGAATGTTAATATTTATTATATGATGACATCATACGGATGGAAAATCCCACTAGTTACAGTGAATGGGTTTAACATACGAGCACACAAATCCCTTCATCTGGCCAGAAGTAGCTCTTGGAGGTCATGGTAATACCCGTCTCCGTGCTAAGAAAGTGTGCCGGCTAATTTCAAATATATTGTTGGTTTCTTTAAAGAGATTGCTTGCTGGGTATTACCGAACAGTCTGAGATGAGAGCCATGTGCTGAAAACCCATTTATTTCCCAAACTCAGAGATGAACACGTGAGCGGAAAGCATAGGAAGATTTCTATGCAAGAAGATGGTTTGTAATGCTAATTGTTTCACTTGCTTTACAGAGTTAAGAAATTCTTAACAGTCTGTATTTCTGATGGAGACCCTATCCATGTATTTTATTCTAAAGGGAAGGGTTTAAGGATAAATACTGACATTTGCGTAAACGAGGGTTTTAGTATGGTAAATCACGGTTCTGCAGTTTAAGAGAGAAGATTATTGGCATATTAAAAAGCTTTTATTTCAAAATAAAGGATGCATCAGGGTAAGCGGATAAGTGTGTAACAATTACTGATATTCAGACTGAAGGTTCTGTCAATAAACCTTGGCTGGTTGATCGTTAACTATAATTCAAGAGCGAGAGATTTTTTTTTCAATGAGAAGTATATTGGGGATAGCCGTGGGACTAGGACAATGGGATCCATAATTTGAATAAAAAGTCAGGACAGATAATCTGAAATGTGCTCTGATGCCAATTTCTGTTTTCAAACGTTCTCTTTGTTAGATCATCCTGAAAAGCCTACGACGTATGATCTCTGTAGCTTTAGTCATTCATAACGCTACTTAAACCATGGCACATTTCAGCGTTTTTTTAGAACTGTGAATTGTACGTCCAGCCCAGCATTCTTCATATTGTTTAACACACCTCTTAAATGTAAAATTCATAGCATGTATGGCCCTCTTTATTTTTTTAAAAGAGTTTATTTATGTATTTGTCAGAGAGAGGAGAGAGAGCACAAGCAGGGGGAGTGGCAGGCAGAAGGAAAAGCAGTCTCCCCATTGAGCAAGGAGCCCGATGCGGGACTCTATCCTAGGACCCTGGGATCATGACCTGAGCCGAAGGCAGACGCTTAACCAACTGAGTCACCTACACGTCTCATGTATGGCCCTCTTTATATAATTACCTTATTTCAATTTAAAAATGCCCAGGTTTTACTTTAAAATGTGTTAGTATAGTCCGTGACCTCAGAAAATGCTCTCAAAGAGATAAAAGCAGGTTAGAAGAAAATGAAACACTTTCACAAAAAACATTTCAAAGGAGGATACCCTTATTAAACATGTAAGAGATGCTTTTGCAAAAATTTTGCATTTCAAATAAATCAACCTCATAAAATATTTGAGAGTTAAAGAGTGGGCAATTTCCTTCCTTGTAAGTTCCATGAAAAAAAAAAAAAATCACCTGTGAGCATTACCAAAGCAGAAAAGATATAAATGACATGTAGACTACACTTTTGACTTTGGCTGTTTGACACAACATTCTTTAGTACACGTTTAAGCTTTCCGTGAAATTGCCTACATTCTTTTCACAATTTAAAAATTCCCTGCACAATAGGTGAGGAATTATTACACCCTCAATCATAATTTTGTCTCCAAGATTTATCATTATGATTCAGATAAAAAAAAATACTTTTCTAACTTTAAAAATGCTTTATTCCTGTTAGTGATCTATTAAAAAAATATTGGGATGGGTTCAGAAAGAGGAGTTTAATAGAGGTAAATATCCATATTGCACCTGTGTCATAGTAGAAAACTATCTTCTGATTGTCCAGCATACAAAAGTGTATGGTTTTTTAGGAGAAATCCCTTATTGCATGTGGTTTTGTGGTGAGTCTATGCTCCATACTTTAGTTTGAATTTTTCTCAGAAGTAAACTGAGAAGCCAATTCAGTTGCCAGGGGTGTATTTTGAAAATGACTCCAAGAGACCCCAGTGGAAAGGTGGGTAGGTAAGACCGCAAAGGGAAAGAAATCGGTAAATACTTTCTTACCAAGTAAATCTTACTATGGGCAACAGAAGCCTAGTTTCTAGGAGGCTCTCCAGGACACAGTAAAACACAACTGTCAGAGTTTTCACCCTGGGGGGCAGGAGTGGGGAACTTAAACATCAATGCTGTGCTCATTCATTTTATGTGTCCACTTAGCTAGGCTAGAGTGCCCGGATGTTGGGTCAAATACCACTCTATATGTTGCTGTGAAGGTATTTTGTCTTTTTTAGATATGAATCACATTTAATTTATTTCATTTAAAAAAATATTTTCTTTATCTATTTGAGAGAGAGAGAGACTGAGAGAATGCGTGGGAGGAGGGGCAGAGGGAGAAGTCGACCCTCTGCAGGGCAGGGAGCCCGATGCAAGACTCGATCTCACGGCCCTGGGATCATGACCGGAGCTGAAGGCAGACCCTTAACTGACTGAGCCACCAGGGCGCCCTAGATATGAATAACATTTAAATCAGTAGACTGAGTAAAGCAAATGATCTTCCATAATAGGTGTGGGCCTCATCCAATCAGTTGAAGGTCTTCAGAGAGGAAGACGGCCAGCAGACTGCCTTTGGACTCAAGCTGCAACATCAGCTCTTCCCTGGATTTACAACGTGCTGGCCTGCTCTCCAGATTTCAGACTTGCCAATCCCAAAATCACGTGAGCCAATTTCTTAAAATCTCTCTCTGTCTCTCTCTCTCTTTACACACACACGTGTGTGCGCACGTTTGCACGCACACCCACACCCTCTTGGTTCTGCTTCTCTGGAGAACCCTGACTAATACAAATCCTCTTCAGTATTAGTATTTGGTTGAGGGCGTTTTCAGGCAAAGCAGTACAGGCTTGCAGTGAAATAAGGGGGGAGGGGGTAAGGGCAGGCTGCCCACAGCGGCTGCTACACTCTGCCCCCATTACCGAAGCCCAAATAATTAGGATTTAGGGACAGTGGCTTCCAGGGGGTCAATGGAGCCCACAGGATAGCACATAGAAATATGGATCCAAGAAAAGCAAAGAAAAGCACTGGAAATGATTTGAAAATAAGGGCAAGTATCAAAGGTATTTTTTTCCTATTTTTAATCCCTATATCAGATAAGTGATTATATAAAGCAAATACAGTACCAACGCCCTATGTTATCTAGAACATCTGTAGGAATAAAATGTACAACCAAAATTGCCTAGACAATGGGAGGTTTGAAATGAAAGTATATGCTTTGGAGCTCCCGCACTCTACTTGAAGTTCCATATTTTTGAAGGTTAGACACTGATACATTAAAGGTGCAATCTGCGAACCTTAGAACAACCACTACAAAAATAAGAGATACACCTGAAAAGGCAATGGTGGATAAAATAGAGGTATAAAAAATAATAGTTCAAGTACAAGAAGGCAGGAAAAGAGTTTGAGGGGAAAAAAAACAGATGAGACATATAAAAACAAACAGGAAAATATGATGTTGGATTAGAGCCATCCAGTATTAGCTCTAATATACATATACATTCTCTATAGAATATGCGTATATAGTATACGTATATATGCACATATATAATATGATATACATATGTAATATACATAATATAATATGTAATATAACATAATGTGTAATATAATGTAATATACATATATGCATAATGTGATAAAATATACATCCTCTATTGGCCTATTAGATGGCTATAATCAAAACAATTCACAATAACAAATGTTAGCGTGGGTATGGAGAAACTGGACCCCTCATACATTGCTGGTAGGAATGTAAAATGGCATAGCCATTTTGAAAAACAGCTTGCAGCTTCCTCGAAATATTAAATATAGAGTTACACGTGACCCACCCATTCTGTTCTTAAGTATATACCCAAGAAAATGAAAACATATGTAAATAAATGTTCATTATTCATGATAGCCCCGAAGTGGAACAGTCCAGATGCCCACCAATATCCAATGGATAAACAGACTAGGGTATATTCATACGCTGGCATGTTATCTGACAGCAAAAGAGAATGAAGTCCTGATACGGGTAACGACATAGGTGAACCTTGAAAGCACAGTGCTAAGTGAAAGAAGGCAGTCACAGATGAGCACATCCCGTAAGATTCTATTTATGTGAAACCTCCAGAATACGCAGATATAAAGACGGAGTTGATTCATGGCTGCACAGGGCTGGTGTGGGATGGAGAATAGGCAGTGACTGTTAATGGGTTACAAGATCTGGAGGAGGTAATAAAAATGTTCTAAAATTGGACTGTGACGATGTTTGCAGAACTCCGTAAATATACTAAAACCCATTGACTTTTTTTTAAATAATATTTTTTATTATATTATGTTAGTCACCGTACAGTACATCCCTGGTTTTTGATGTAAAGTTCGACGATTCATTAGTTGCGTATAACACCCAGTGCAAAACCCATTGACTTTTACACTAGACATGGGTCAATTATATGGTGTGTGAGTTAGATCTCAATAAAGCTATTTTTCTAAAAAAAAAAAAAAGGACAGATTGTCAGCTTGGTTAAAAAAGCAAGACTCAACTTCATGCTTTCTATAAGAAAACACTTGAAATATAAGGATGGCAGGTGGTGAGAGATGTGGCAGCAGAGGTAAGCAAGCACAGATGCTATACCACCTTGTCTAGGATACTGAAGAGCTGGGTTTTACATGGAGGGGCATAGGGATTTCACAGAAAGGTTTTTTAAGTGGAGTAGAAATGCAACTAGCAGGGCCATGACTTGGTGCTTAGCAAAATTTAGGGACACCCTCACTCTCGGGGCCCTGGACTGCAGGCAGCCCCTGATTCTGAGTGCCCCCTTTGAGATGATATTCTAAGTGCTAGGGTGCCCCACCTTTGTTCTGGCCCTGGCAATCAGGGACACGCGTCAGAAGGAGCCCTCTCGGGACCCTACAAGGTGGAGAATGGATTAAGAATGAACATTCAGAGGCAGAGAAATCAGCAAAGATTTACTCATTTATTTTACGCATTTGCATACTTGCTTTGTGGTAAAGAGAAAGCCTTTTATTGGAGGTTTCCCTTCTCAGTAAAGTTCTACTTTCCTGGAGCCTGCCTTCTGATTCTGGCAGGGGAAGACAGGTAATAAAAACCTACACTAACAATAAACGTGGTAGTTCTGAGTGTGTGATCAGTGCTGAAAAGAGAACGAAGTAGGGCACTGGCACACCCAGGGACTGGCCGAGCTGGGGTTGATTTCCCGTCAGACCACAGTAACGGTTGTAATTTTTTGTGCCAACCGAGCCAGTTTGAGCGTGAAATTCAGTGCTGACAGTAATGCTATGATTTTGGAAATATTTACTTATCTAACAATTTTCAAAAGGCAAATACTGTCTTGAAAAATTAAAATGACACATATCCACAGAGAGTAAGTCAAAATATAAGTCTTTACATTCATTGTCTGAACTTAAGAAAACAAAACTATTCTTAGAAATATATTTATTAACTTTAATCTTAGACATATTATATCTCTATTTCTGTGTCACTAGTATTTTTCTAAAGATTGTTTTAAAATAGATTTGGAGATCATTTAAATAGTCTTACTTTATCTATACTAGCTCTTGCTGTCTCCGTCACATTCGCATTTTATGGTGAATTGAAATTGTCGAAATCTTCAAATATCTCATATCCATAGATGATCACATTTTTAACTGAGAAAAAAAATCTCTTTCATGTTAAATGAAGGATATTTTCCTTTCTATTGTTTTCTTGTTGTTGTTGTTGTTGTTGCTATGGAAATGTGTATTGTAACCTGCCTGTGTACTTGGCTCCATTAGCAGAAATGAGCAACTAGGTAAACAGTGTTACTTCAAATAGAAAATCAGCTGCATTGCACTACTGGGTATTTACCCCAAAGATACAGACGTAGTGAAGAGAAGGGGCATATGGCACCCCAATGTTCATAGCAGCAATGTCCACAATAGCAATATCATGGAAGGAGCCAAGATGCCCTTCAACAGATGACTGGATTGAGAAGATGTGGTCCATATATACAATGGAATATTACTCAGCTATCGGAAAGAACGAATTCTCAACATTTGCTGCAACATGGACAGCACTGGAGGAGATAATGCTAAATGAAATAAGTCAAGCAGAGAAAGACAATTATCATATGGTTTTTCTCATCTATGAAACATAAGAACTAGGAAGATCGGTAGGGGAAGAAAGGGATAAAGAAAGGGGGGTAATCAGAAGGGGGAATGAAGCATGAGAGACTATGGACTCTGAGAAACACTGAGGGCTTCAGAGGGGAGGGAGGTGGGGGAATGGGATAGACTGGTGATGGGTAGTAAGGAGGGCACATATTGCATGGTGCGCTGGGTGTTATACTCAGCTAATGAATCATCGAACTTTACATCAGAAACCAGGGATGTACTGTACAGCGACTAACATAATATAATAAAAAAAAAAGAAAAAAGAAAATCAGCTGCATTAATTCCAATGATTTGATTTTTTCATCCAACTCATGGAAACAAAGTAAAGCATTTCTAAAGTTCATTCTGTCTCAGGTGAAACATCTGTCACCTTAAAAATTCACTCTTAAAGTCCCACATGAAGATAAAAATACTTGTTGTCACAGTGATAACATAAATACAAATTTTGGTTGGAGTGTAAATTAGTTTCCCATTGCTGCACTAAAAAAGCACATAAACTTAGTGACTCAACGTGACATAAATGTATTATCTCACAGTTCTGTAGGGCAGAAGTCTCACTGGGCTAAGATTCGAGTTGCCACAGCTATATTCCTTCTGGAGGCTGGAGCGGAAGACGAATTCCCTTGCCTTTTCTGGCTTCAAGAGGCCACCTGCATTGTTTAGCCTGTGACCCCTCCTCCTTCTTCAGAGTGGGTGGTGAGCACCTGCAAATCTCTGATTCTTAACCCCCCCCTCCCGTCATCAAATCTTTTCTGCTTCCCTCTTATAAGGACTCTTGTGAGGACATTGAGTCCACTGGATAATTCAGGGTTATCTTCCCATCTCAGGGTCTATAACCTTAATCACCTCTGCAACGTCCCATTTGCCAGGCAGGGTAACAGATTCACGAGTTTCAGGGATTAGGACGTGAACATCTTCCGGGGCCTGGCATCCCTCTACTCACCTCCAAATCCTGTTTCCACTAAGAAACCTATGGGGCAGAAATGACGTGGGGAAAAGCTGGGTGTGCACATAATTCACAATTTTAGTCTTTTAAAAAGAACTCTTGATATTTGAAGTCTTCTCCAAATGGCCATTGGTATCACTTTGATGCTGTGATGGGTGGTAAATGTTGATGTTTTGTGTAAGTTTGCACATTCATCAACTTGTTTGAGACCTAGAAATGTGGTACCGGATTTTTTCGTGAAACACTCATGTTCGGTTTTGTGAATTTGCTTTTGAGCTTATTCCTGCTGAAAGGATTTACTGAAAAATAAAAATGTATTGCCAAACATTACAATTGCACACACAGGTGAAGACTGAACTCATACAATAAATGATACAGTCTAGCAAGAACACGTGATCTCCAGGGGCCTGGGTGGCTCAGTCAGTTAAGTGTCTGCCTTCGGCTCAGGTCATGATCCCAGAGTCCTGGAATCAAGCCCCACGTTGGGCTCCCTGCTCAGCGGGGAGTTTGCTTCTCCCTCTCCTTCTGCTTCTGCCCACCACTCGTGCTCTCTGTCTCTCTGTCAAATGAATAAATACAATCTTAAAAAAAAAAAAAAAGAACATGCAATCTTTCTCTCCCCCTTCTGCAGTAGGACTGCTTGCTGGCTATTGCTTGCACACATCCCTGCACGCTTACACTAGAACTTCCCACCTTTCTTTTTATTCTGCTGATGAATGGCCTGGTGGCCTACTGCATCCTGCAGGCTGGGACACAAGCCATGGCACTGCTGGCCAAGGGCAGGCAGGGGCAGCCGCTTTGTGACTTCTCCCACCAATGCCCAATAATTGGGACGTTAACTGCCTGAGCACGCTTTGCTAAATGCAGGGGTCCCCTGCATTTGTGCTTGACATGGAGGTGTCGGTAGGTTGCTTCTGGAAGGGGTCAGGAAAAGAGAGTGATCTCTGGGAGTCTTTCAGATTCGATTACACATTCTAGTGAGAACTCTCTTCACTGCACGTGAGCTTCCCAGGTTAGCAGACAAACCAGGCCATGGCAGACGCTGGCAGAACAAAATGGAGGCCAACCATACATATCCTATATCCTAGATAAGTTTTTATTTCTACTACTAATAATACTTGGTTAAAAAATTAAAAATCTGGGACAAACGCTAAGACAAACAGGATGCCAGGACAAAAAGCATCGATGAAGATGTCCCTGGGCTAAGTGGGACTTATAATGAGCCTAGCTAGGCCGCAGGGCTCTCTGAGGAGGCGGTGAGCAGAGGCCCCAAAAGAAGGCGCCAGGGCACAGTGATCTCACGGAGAAGGAACATGAAAGGCAAATGTCCTCAGTAAGAAGGGCCGGAGTGTGTGGCTGGGCAGAGGAAATGGGGAGGGGTCGTGGATAAGAAATGAGGGTGGAGAGACAGGCACGTCAGACAATGCAGGGTCTAGGAGACCGTAGAAGGAGTTTCGATTTTATTCCAAGTGAGTGGAAAGCCACTACAGGGAAGTGACATAATACAATTAAGAATGATCACTCTGGTTATTTTAGGGAGACTAGTCACCAGGTGGTGGCAGGAGCAAAAACAAAGACATCATTGCAATATTTGAGGCAAAATCCAATGTGGCTAGGACCTGCGTGGTCTAATAAAGAGGGGGAGAAATGCTCAGATCTGGGATATATTTTGAAGGTGAGTTTCAGAGAATTTGCTGGTGGATCAGATGCAGGTAGGGACAGAGAGAAGATAGACTCCGAGCTTTTTGCCCTGAGATTCTGGAATGGACCATAGTGCCTTTTCCTGGAATGGGAAAGCCAGAGGTGGGAGCAAGGTTTGCTAGCTTGTTTGTTGTTTTGTGGGAGGAAAAAATCCAGAAACTGATGTAAGAATATGGACAGAGAATGATAGTAGACTCAGGCAAATGGGGGTGCTTGGCAAAGAAGTGACAGGGCTTGCTTCTGGATGTGATGTTGAGGAAAAGGCGGGGGGGGGGGCGGATGAGGAATCGAGGACAATGCCCAGGGTCTGCTTAGGCATGTGGGTGGATAAGTCACAGCACAGGAGCTTATGGTTTAAACATCCAAATTTTCATGTACTCCTAGGATATCCAGGTGACAAATCCTCGGATGCTTTGCAGATGAAAATATCTGAAGCTCAAGGGAGATATCTCGATGGACTAGAGAAATTTAGGAAGACCAGGGCATACAGATGCGGAGGGGATCATAGAATTTGTACTAGGAGATGGAGAGAAAGATTGGAACAGTGCAGAGAAGGAGGTTAGATTCCTAATGGGGCCGGATCATCCAAGCCCTTGTGAGGTAATATAAGGCTGCCTCTGGCCTTAAAGAGAAAAAGATGGAGAGAGGGAAAGAGAGACTAAGAGAGCCTGAGAGAGATGGATGGAGGGAAGAGATAATTGGGAACAATTGTGTTTACTTCAGCATTTTGCTTAAGGCTGGCCTTCAAGGAGAAGTGACGAATGGAGTTCATTTATCAGTGCTTCTCAGACTGTTCTTTATCCTCCCCCAGATCTACTGATTTAGAATCTTCTGGAGTGGAGCAAAGAACAGACATTTATATCACCAGTGGATACTAAAGCTTGTGAATAATGGTACCAAAGTTGAGGATGTCAATGAAGGTTTCAGGTCCTGATGCAAATTTATTGAGCTGTTCATGCCTTACACAGTGTTGTGCAACACTGTGCTGTTGACTCATGGATAGACTTGTTTCCAGATCACATCACAAACGTCCTCATCCTAATCCAGTGAGCCCTGAACTTGTCTGATCCTGAGAATCATCTGGGACCCTTGTTAAAAACACACATTTCCAAGCCAATTCCCTAGAAATTCTGATTCAACGATGTCTGGATCTGTGCATTTAACAAGTTGTCCCCAGGCGATGCTCATAATCCAGCAAGGTTGGGAAACATTGCTTTAGTCAAAGTATTTTTTGTCTCATATGTGAAAATCTAGGAGCAGATCAGAAGCAAAGGGCAAACAAACCCCCAGCTGAAGAAGCAAAATAATACCCAAAGTCTTCCAGATGTTTCCCTGTTTATGAAGAGAATTCTGGTTTCATTAGCTGCCTTGCTTTCATTTATGCCTCTGGTTGAGTCAAGTGTTGAGATAATAAAGTACTATGCAGACAATGATGAGGATTGTTACCTAGATTATGCAATAAATAAACAGACAAACAAGAAGAAATAAGACAGGTGAAGGGAACAGGAAAGTATGAAATTCTAAACTCATTTCATTAAAGAGCAAATAGAAGGGGTTTTACGAGATGAGCACAATGTAAAAGTTACTCAGCTCCATACAGTTCTTTCCTTATTCTCCTTTGCCAAGTCATTTCTCAGCTTTCCACAGATAGATCAGTTCACTAATTTATAATCCGCCACCAAATCACCCTAACACAAGGAGATCTACTTACCTTTCTCTAGTCTACACTGTTTTGCTCCAAATTCCCTCCTCCCAGATGAATACATATTTGGGGGTGGGTTAAGGCACGCATCTCCAACAAATATACTCCTGGTTAAAATAGCAAATGGTCAGCTAACAGGTTTGAATATCAAGGGAGGCAGCTTACCTGAGCCAATTTGGCGACCAAATAGAAATTCTTTGAGTGGCAAAGAATTTATCCAAAAATTTCTTCTATTCTTTTTAGCTACTGAGTTCAGATGGCGAGAATTTGGAGAGCAGGGAGGGAGGGAACAAGGGATTACCATAATTGATCATCAGTGAAGTCTATTGTGACACAGTGTCAAGCACTGTGCATAAGGCAAGTATTTGAGCCCTGAGCGGAATTTATTAGTTGTCAAGTATTTGAGAAAACACCAAAATGTTGTCATTTCTAAAACACGCCTTTTTTTTTTTTTCTAGTCACAGCTGAAAACGACCCTTTGGATTGTCTTGAACATGGATGAACATGGAAGGAAACTACAGATATTTGGCAAATTATGGCTTCAGGCACTGTCCCCATGGCATTTGCACCAACCGTGACATGGAGAGCCTGTGACCCTCAATTTCAACTGGTTTGAAGACCACATCAATGGGTCTTTTATGCAAACTAATCATAGGCTTGGAACTCTGTGATGTTTCTTCTTCATCTTCTCCTTTAAAATATCCTTATCCTTTCTCTCCTTCACATACAGTATTGTGTACACATGCCCAGCTGTGCACAATATCTTTTATTTTTAAAAAAGTGATGATTGATAAATAATGTAACGCATACAATGGAATAATACTCAGTAAGAATGAGAGGGTAGATATTAATTTCCTGACATGAAAATTACTGAACACATATTATTTGCAAACAAACTACTTCAAAAAATAATGGATCCATTGTTAGCATCCTCACACATTCATATTCAAGATTTTCTTTTTTTTTTTTTTTAAAGATTTTATTTATTTATTCGACAGAGATAGAGACAGCCAGCGAGAGAGGGAACACAAGCAGGGGCAGTGGGAGAGGAAGAAGCAGGCTCCGAGCAGAGGAGCCTGATGTGGGGCTCGATCCCATAACGCCAGGATCACGCCCTGAGCCGAAGGCAGATGCTTAACCGCTGTGCCACCCAGGCGCCCCTCAAGATTTTCAAATACATTTGCCTATTATTAATAGTTAACTTATCTAGGTAGGGAGACTGCGAACGTTATACATTTTCTTTCTCTTTCCTTTTTTAAGTTTATGACGCTGAACTTTTCTTTAATTGCTTACGAAGAAAAACAACTATTTGTATTTAGATGTTAAAAGGAACATTTACCTGGATTAGCTTTGGATGTTGATATCTAGGAAAACAGGGAAAAGCTAATGATGGTAAGGTAGTGAACTGTCTCTGTTCCATCTTTGAGTCACAGTATGTACAGGAAAAATCTAAGAAGCTCACATGCTCAGGGTTGGTTGTCTTACCACCTACACATTGGGCTGGTCTTGAAGTGCAGGATTGTAGGAGATGACCAAAGATGTGCTTTGTAATTTTCTTCCTATGCAGTTGTCTGTTTGGGAATGAATAAATTTATAATCATTTCTTGAACAGTGAATGGAGATGATAAAAAATCTAACCCCTGGAGCTGTGATAATGGTTAAACAGGAGAATATTTTATAATGTGCTCTATAAAAAAAATGTTAGATTGGGCTTTTTCTGTTGCTTACACCCTGGGTGAGAAGGAAGTAACGCATTAAATCAGCCCCCCCCACTTATCTCAGGACAAAAAAAGAAGTGTAAATCAGTGTATTAATTAGTCTTAAGAGAAAAGCAACCCTAAGAAACAGAAAAGAGAGCAGATAAGTTTACACAGAATTTACAGGGTCGAAGCTAAAGCCTGGGTCAGAGGGAATCGAACATAGACTGTAACATCTCTGTCTCTCCAAACTCTTATGGCTTTTTTTTTTTCATGATTCCTTTTCCTCTTTTAATTTGACAGGATATTGAAGTGTTTAAAGAAGATCATAGTCAAAATTTAAAGGCAAAAACAAATCAAATCAAAAAACCCTATAGGTATAAGAATAGATTTTCTTATCCTTCTACCTGTCCAAAAGCAGAGAGCTACAGAGACAGAGAAGGGACACAGGTAGAGATCCAAACAGAGTAAGTGTAATTATAGATTCCTTTGGCTTCATCTACCATGTGACCTCTAGATTGTGGATGAATTTCCAAGATTTTAAAGAATCCTACTTTGAGCTACTACAATGAGGATTTTTCACTTGAGAAAAGAATTTTCATTATTTTGTATTTCATTTCTTCATTAAAAATTGTATTTATCTCCTGAAACTTTTGCTCATGATGAGATCATAAGCCTTGGCAGGAACCACTTGATATCTGCTTCCAGTTTCCAGGGATCCCGTATACACACCATTGTTGGAAAGCTGCCATAAGCTACAGAAAAACACAAACGAATACAATTACATGCAGAATAATTGGCTGATGTAATCACCAAAAAAGTTACTCGAGGTATTCTAAAGACGTAAATGGGTTTAGAGCTGATTCTCTTGATTCAGAGTTTGGGATAGTGGAATATTACAAGCTTTGTTTTTACTTTACGAAGCAGACAGGCAATAGTCCATCTCGTGCAGTTATTTCCTGCCATCACCTCCAGATTCTTCCTCCTTTTTTTTACTCTTGGTCATTCCTGCCACTTTGATGGCAGAAGGAAGCGAGGGGTTACAAGAACTGTATGTTATGTAAGGGTAGCTTATTCTGAAGACAGAGTCAGCTGTTGGGGTCAAGGAAGGGGGTAAGGTTAACGCCTTTGTGTTCATGTGGTAACGCTTCTATTATTCCATATGCTTCTGAGAAATTTTTCCTCATTTTTTCCCTTCATTTTTCATTTTCTTAATTTTTGGAGCTCTGAATGGATCGATGTGGTGCTTATTTCCAGGGTCCTCACATTTCTGGGATTTAAGATATGTCTTTTGTAGTTATTTCATGTAAAGTTTAAATCATTTCTAAAAGCATTTATCAAAAGAACTCAGGGGCTAGTAATAGAGGTATAAATACCTCTATTTAATAGGTATAAATACTTATTAATAAGAGTGATATTTCTCAGATGCATTATTCTATACCACCAAGCTACAGCAATAGACTCACTTCTTAAAAAAAAAAAAGAAAAAAGAATGAATGGTGTGTTACAGGTTGAATTGTGTCCCTCAAAAAAAATGCAAATGTCGTCACTCCCAGGACTCCAGAACGCGAACTGCTTTGGAAATAGGATGATTACAGATGGGATTAGTTAAAATAAAGTGAGGTCGTAAAAGTAGACTGGGCCCCAATCCAGCATGACTGGTAGCCTTGGAAGAAGGCACCATGTGAAGACAGAGACACAGAGAAGGTCATGTGACAGCCGAGGTAGAGGATGGCAGGAGCGGCTGCATGCCCAGGAACACCAAAGTGTCCCAGCAAACCACAAGAAGCTAGAAGAGGAAGGAAACATTCCCCTACATGGTATCAGGGAAACATGGCTCTGCAGACACCTAAATATCAGCTCTCCAGCCTCCAGAACTGTGACATGATCAATTTCTACTGTTTTCAGTCTAACACACACATACAAAGAGCCAAGGCAAAGACTAATGATTTGCTGTTTTTAATCCTTCCCATTCTTGATCTACCTGGCATCTTAGTCCTACATTCCCAGTCTGGTTTGTCAGCCTTCTATAACCCTTCTTGGCATTCCATTTGTAATGCATTTAGCAAAACACAGCACGAAGCAATGTGTCAAGCATACGTCATCTGATGGTGCAACCCATGCCAGGAAGATAGGATAACTGTCCATTTGGTGGGCAGAGAATGGAAATGAGGAGCAAATGGGACACAGATGACCCATTCTGATTGTCCAGAGAAGAGTTTTGTAGATTTCTCCCGGTAGCAAATCAATTCTTGAATGAATAATAATTTCAAGACTCAGCTCAAAGTTCACAAAGTCAAGGAAAAGACAGTTAAGAGTATGAAGTTTGGAAATGAGTTTTGGATCCCACATTCCTGGCCAGCTGTGTGACATCAACCAAGTTATCTAACTTCCTTCCTTCGCCATTCTGCCATATGTAAAACGGCGATGGAAACTTCTCTGACATAAGATCACCGTGATGATTCAATATGGTAATATCTATAAAGTGCTCAGCAAAGTGCTTGGCCCATGGAAAGCACCAGCTACATGGGCCCTACTCTGTCATTGAGTGTGGCCAAGGCCCAGGCAACATCCTAATCTTCTTGCTAATTGAAGAGAACCCAGTTTCTAACCAGTCAAGTAGACGCCGTTCACCCACAAGGTGTTCGTTCTATAGCGTGAAGCTCACGAACAAGTGGTGGAAAAGGCAAACCTGTCAGTGTAACAGCAAATTCACGTTTGCTCATGTGCACATGTTCCTGAACAAAGAGAGGCCAAAAAAAAAAAAAAAAGAGTATAACTATAACCTTGCACAAGAAAGGAAAATCTCTCAACTTGGCTACGGTGTTCATGGAAGGAGCCCTCTCAGCAATGCCTGAAGAAAATTAGTTGGGGCGCCTGGGTGGCACAGCGGTTAAGCGTCTGCCTTCGGCTCAGGGGGTGATCCCGGCATTATGGAATCGAGCCCCACGTCAGGCTCTTCTGCAATGAGCCTGCTTCTTCCTCTCCCACTCCCCCTGCTTGTGTTCCCTCTCTCGCTGGCTGTCTCTATCTCTGTCGAATAAATAAATAAAATCTTTAAAAAAAATTAGTTAAACTCAAAATGGATGAAAGACCTAAATATGAGAGAGGAATCCATCAAAATCCTTGAGGAGAACACAGGCAGTAACCTCTTCGACATTGGCCGCAGCAACTTCTTGCAAGACACGTCTCTAAAGGCAAGGGAAACAAAAGCAAAAATGGACTTTTGGGACTTCATCAAGATAAAAAGCTTCCGCATGGAAGGAAGGAAACAGTCAACAAAACTAAAAGGAAACCCACAGAATGGGAGAAGATATTTGCAAATGACATTTCAGATAAAGGGCTGATATCCAAGATCTATAAAGAACTTCTCAACTCAACACACAAAAACAAATAATCCAGTCAAGAAATGGGCAGAAGACATGAACAGAGACTTCTCCAATGAAGACATACAAATGGCTAACAGACACATGAAAAAATGTTCAACATCACTGGCCATCAGGGAAATTCAAATCAAAACCACATTGAGATACCACCTTATGCCAGTTAGAATGGCAAAAATTAACAAGGCAAGAAACAACAAATGTTGGAGAGGATGCGGAGAAAGGGGAACCCTCTTAAACTGTTGGTGGGAAGGCAAGCTGGAGCAGCCACTCTGGAAAACAGCATGGAGGTTCGTCAAGACGTTAAAAATAGAGCTACCTTACAATCCAGCAATTGCACTACTAGGTATTTACCCCCAAAATACAGATGTAGTGAAGAGAAGGGGCACATGCACCCCAGCGTTCTTAGCAGCAATGCCCACAATAGCCAAACTGTGGAAGGAGCCAAGGTGCCCTTCAACAGATGACTGGATAAAGAAGATGTGGTATATATATATACAAGGTAATATTTTTCAGCCATCAGAAAGGATGAATACCTACAATTTGCATGGACATGGACAGCACTGGAGGAGATAATGCTAAGTGAAATAATCAGTCAGAGAAAGACAATTATCATATGGTTTCACTCATATGTGGAATGTAAGGAATAACACAGAGGACAATAGGAGAAGGGAGGGAAAACTGAATGGAAAAAAATCAGAGAGGGAGACAAACCATGAGGGGCTCTGGACTCCGGGAAACAAACTGAGGGTTACAGAAGGGAGGTGGGTGGGGGGAGGGGGTAACCGGGTGATGGGTATTAAGGAGGGCATGTGATGTGATGAGCACTAGGTGTTATACGTACTAATGAATCGTTGAACTCGACATCAAAAACTAATGATGTACTATATGTTGGTTAATTGAACATAATAAAAAAATGACAGAAAAAATAAATTCATGTTTTTTAAGGAAAAAAAAGAAAATTAGAAACATGTTCTTGCATTCAGGTTTCCCCAAGATACGGGCTCCTCGCTCTGTACGCTGTTGGGTCAAGCAAGGCAGGTGGCACCACTTTCTGCAGCCACTCTAGCAGTGGCCACTGCCACCCGCCTGGTCTCTGTTCCCACAGCTGTGGTCCATTCCGATGGCTGCTGCTGTGTTCACTCTGCTGGTTTTATGTGTTTTTAATATCTGCAGCCAAGAAAGTTCGTGATACCTTTCCCAGGTTCAAAGTGTTGCTCTCGTTCGTGCTCCAGACCCAGACCTGCACAGGCACTGAGTGCTTTACCTCTAGACCTTTCTCTTTTGCATAAAGCCTGTTATTTTTAGTGCAGATTTGCCCATTGTGGAGTTTTTTTAGGAATGCAAGTGCTGGTTTATTTTAAAGGCACCTCAAGTGTGGTAGGACCTCACAGGAGAGCCATTGAGGAATTACTTGCCATACTCATATATAAAATAACTCAGTAGTGAAACTACAAGGTCCAGTTGGAAATCTTCCAGCCAGATCACTCCACAATGATGGAGGCAAGTTGGTGGAGTAGAAAAGATTTCAGAGAAATGACAGCAAGAAATGAGAGAAAAAGTAGAAAGTACATCATAGACTGTCTTTTCCAAAAGTTGCCATAAATCCTGAAAACACTTTAATCTATTTTGCAACAGGACACCCACAGGCATTCTTTCCAGTTGACTTTTTGATTGGAGGGTTTGCAGGTCATTCACAAAGTACAGTGTGTGCGTGTGTGTGTGTGTGTGTGTGTGCGTGTGCATGTGTCCATTATAACCTTGATTCGACTAAAAATAAAGTGGGGTCAGCAGTCTCCCCAGGCAGTTTGAGAGGCTGGAATCAGAGCTAGTGATTAGTGGTCAGAGCTGCTGTCAAAGGAGCCTGACCAGGTCATTGTCCTTGAGAATTATAGCCACTTCAGTGAAGATAAAGTGTAGGGTTTTCTGTGGCCTTCGATATTTCTATTGTGTTAGGTTGTTATTTTTAATCCAAAGGATAGTCAGGATTTACAGTTACTATTGTCAGAAACATCCCCCCAAGTTTTGCCTTTTAGAGAATCGGCAAAGTGGAGCATAAAGAACAACAGCAGCGTGTCCCTACGTCAGGGTTTTGGTCCTTGCTCCTCAATCCCCTTGGAATCGGCTTTCCACAGATACCTGGAGAGCTTGTTGGTGACGTGCTCAGTGACTGCCTTTCCCCAGGTGTATCCCGTCCTCTCTCTTGATTTATTTTTCCTCAGAGCATTATCACTGCTTAATACACTCTATGTTAAGTGTGTTTGTTTATGGCCAGCAATTGATCCAGAAGACGATGTTTGCAAACTCTGAGGCTATCCAAATGGAAGAGTGGCAGCTTCCTATTTGGTTTGTTCCAGATGGGAAAGCACTACCAGGAGAAAGAGACAGACAGAAAGAAAAACTGAGAGGAAGAAAGAGAAAGAAAGAAAGAAAGAAAGAAAGAAAGAAAGAAAGAAAGAAAGAAAGAGAGAGAGGAAGGGAGGGAAGGAGGGAGGGAGGAAGGAAGGGGAAGGGAAAAGAAAAGGGGAGGGAGAAAGGAAGAAAGGAGGGAGGGAGAGAGAGAGACTGAAAAAGAGGTAGAGAAGAAACATACTGGGAGAAAATACTTTCATTGCAAGCCTTGTTCAGATCCTCCTATATCACATTCTGGAAGCCATGTCAGACCCAAGATTACATCAGGAATATCCGTAGAAGAAGGGCAGAAAACATTTCCTTAAAAGCTGCTCTTTGCTTCTCAGGTTCTCCAAAGGTAGCACTTTTCCTGCTTTGGACACCTTAAAATACAATCAAATCAAAGAGTTCAGCATGGAGGGTGAGTGGTGGTCGCCGCCATAGAATGTGCTCAGGCTGTGTGATCTTGGAGCAGGCATGGGGAACAGAAAAGAAGAACACGCTTTTCGTAGATCCTCTAACAACTGAGGTGACGAGCTCCTCTAAGGAGTTGTACTTGAACACACACATAGAGAATGGAATGAACTCCTGACACACATGGCAACATGCGTAAATCTCACGTGCATTATGTTGGGTGAAAGGAGCCAAACACAAAAGGCTAGAGACTGTATGATGCCATTTACCTGAAATTTGGACCAGGTAAAACTATAGGGACAGAAAACAGATCAGTGGTTACCGGGGGGTTGGGGAGGGGTGGGGAAAAGGAGCGTGAGGAACGGGGTGCTTTCATCCAAGCTCATCAAACTATTCAGGAGGAAGAGTGAAATTTTACTAAATACACATTATGTCTCTACAAATTGGACTTTAAAAAAGAATTAATAGCAGCAACAACAGAACCAAAATGTGTGCTTGGTACAAGAACCTGGTAGGAGAGGCTGCCTCTGGGGCCGCGGAGTGAGAAAAGGGGTGAAGGAGGACTATGGGGCTTATAGCCTTTGGTACTTCTTGGATTTTGTGCCACACATATATTCTTCTCATTCAAAAATACTGAAATCACAAAAAAATTTATGAACGCATGCACTATGTACTATTGATTCTAAACATTTCCACATCTTAATATCTCTGAACTCCGAGTGCATCTGAACGCCATGTCACGGGTTTTCATTTCTTAGTGGTACACAAAATACTGATGTGTCTTATAAATGGTGTCCTAGATTCAAGAAATCATAGAATACTTTCCAGAACTGATTAGTAGTTCTCTCTTAGAAGCTGGACTGTTAGAACTGTAACAAATCAGCTAGAAAGATCACCGGAAGAAATTCAATTCAAAATACTACCTAAACGTGGGGCACCTGGGGGGCACAGCGGTTGGGCGTCTGCCTTCGGCTCAGGGCGTGATTCCCGCGTTCTGGGATCGAGCCCCACATCAGGCTCCTCCGCTATGAGCCTGCTTCTTCCTCTCCTACTCCCCCTGCTTGTGTTCCCTCTCTCCCTGGCTGTCTCTCTCTCTGTCAAATAAATAAATAAAATCTTAAAAGAAAATGCTACCTATACAAACCCTAGTATAAAATACCCAAATGAACAACAAGAAGAAAGTAGAACGCTGCTGTTCTCTCGAGTTTGGGAAAAAAATTTTACATGCCCAACAATACAAGGGAGTCACGTGATCTAATACACCCAAAGTAGTGGGAATCAGACTTGTCCTGTCATAGGAGAACAATACTGAGCCAAATCCTTTGTAGGCCAGAAGGAGAAGAGAAAGAGAGATAACTGGCACGAACACGTCATTCTGATTTATCAATGGGAAAAGACTGGAATAAAGGCAACTCTTCAAGAGACCTGAAACCAAGATGAATCAAAGTCAGAAACAAAGACCTTCCTGCGTTTCATGTAGCTCTAGCTTTAGGAAGTTTCTGGATAAATTCACCTCCACCAGCACTTGGTTGTGCAAGACAGACTAGACTATGAATTAATCACTAAATACGGTAAATGACATGAGATGAGTGAGCTTGGGGTATTCAACAAGTGGTAGGGAGGATAAAGGCACCTGCTGGGGTATCATGGGAGAGAGATGGGGATGCTGTGGCAGTTGCCTTTGTATATCCTTTGTAATAAAAATCAAGAATTTGGGTAATTAAAAAGTTATTTGGGGAAGAATGAAATGCATTTTTCTGACTGTGCCATTGATTTGAGACTTCATGCAAGGAGCATGGCTACGTATGAGGTTACACTGAGAGCTGGTCTCTAGACCCTGGATTAAGCCTATCGCCCTCTACAAGCTAAGAGTGTGTGTACTCCATGGCAGACAGACTGTGGAAACAACGGTGCAGTAGAGAAGTGTCAATCAAGCCCAATCTCTGATGGTTATTGGACTAATCCTGAAGAGCCAGAGAGATGTCATGAAGACAACAGCTTTAGCAAATAATAGTAGAATGTAGGAAAGGCGAACTTTTGCAATGCTATGTGAGTTTCATATGACAACGTTGTTTGAGACCCCTTTTGAGAACTGGTTAGCTAAAAATAGTGTTTTTTCATTGAAGTATAGTTGATACACAATGCTACCTTAGTTTCAGGTGTACAACCCAGTGATTTGACAAGTCTGTATGTTATGCTCTGTTCATCGCAAGTGCGGCTACCCTCTGTCACCATTCAGCACTATCACAACATTACCGATTATATTCCCTATGCTGTATCTTTTATCCCCATGACTTATTCATTCCGTAACGGGAAACCAAACTAAAATTAGTTTTACCCAACATCTTCTGGCGACCAGGTTCTTCAAATATTGAGGTTCTTTGACGTCAAGAGAAGATGAGCGTTGGTACTACCCAGACTAGTGAGATTTATGGCCCTGTTTTATCAGATGATGTGGCTATAGCCATGGGATTCAAAATTAAGCAAACTTGGGAATCACTGGTACAAGTTCTCAGTACCAGAAACTTAAAAAATCAATGGCAGATATGTGAGGAACTAGAGAACAAGAATGAATATGGTTAGTACCTGCCCCAGAATTGGTAAAGGGTGGCAAGGCTTGGAAGCAGACAGAGGCTGCCATTTGTGTGAGTGTGTTGGGCCTCACCCTAAGGTTGCTTCTGATCTTAAAACTGTGGCTTTGAATTTGTGAAAGCCCAGTCAGAGAAAGTAAATCACTGTGGATTCTTGATGACCTGGGGCTGAATCAGTCCGTATGTGGATTAATTTGGTGTGGTGTCTCTAATCAAAGCCGTTCTGCCACTATCTAGTGAACATGTAGCCTTAACTGCACTCAGTCTGGTCCTGGATGATGGGCAGTGGCTGTATTTTTGGTCTGAACCATAAGGTATAGTATCTGTGGTAGCATCCCCTCCGCTCCAGTGCCCGAGAGCAGGGGAGAAGAGAATCTAAAGTAATTTCATCTGCAATTGGGGAGATCAGAGAAGGTCTTACTTCTAACTTTTGAGCTGAAACTTAAATAATAAGGTTCTGAGAGCTAGAATATGTATAGAGAAGTACCCCAGGGGTAGGAAACATTATACTCTAAACCATGAATATGTAATTGTGTAAGTTAAATTTGAAGGACATTGAGACATTGTGTATGTGTGTGTGTGATGTCATTGTTTTAGAAAATAAAAATGGCAGAACAAGAGACAAGGTAGTTAAGGAGATCCTGGAGGATTTAATTGCCATCCAAAGATTGCAACTTTTAAGAATAATATAGTGTCCTTCTGTATCTCTAACTACAGTCTTTAGTTTAAAATCTAGTCTGATATGAAAATTGCTACCCCAGCTTTCTTTTGAGGTCCATTGGCACGAAAAATGGTTTTCCATCCCTTCACTTTCAGTCTGGATGTATCTTTAGGTTCAAAATGAATCTCTTGTAGACAGCAAATTGGATGGGTCATGTCTTATTATCTAATCTGCAACCCTGTGGTGTTTTACGGGAGCATTTAGGCCATTCACATTGAGAGTGATTATTGAGAGATATGATTTTAATGATGTCATGTTGTCTGTGAAGTCTTTGTTTCTATAGATTGTAAATTTCTGTTCTATATCACTCTTGGGGTCTTTTTACTTTTATAGAACCCCCGTTAATATCTGCTGTAGGGCTGGTTTTGTGGTTACGAATTTGGTCAGTGTCTGGCGATCATGGAAGGTCCTTATCTCTCCATCAATTCTGAATGACAGCCTTGCAGGATAAAGGATCCTTGGCTTCATGTTCTTCTAGGATAGAGCTTTGGAAATATGCTCCCACCCCTTCCTAGCCTGCCATGTCTCTGTAGACAGGTCTGACGTTATTCTGATATTTTTTCCTCTGTACGTGAGAAATCTTTTTGCCCTGGCCGCTTTCAATACTGTATCCTTGGATCTAATATTTGCGAATTGCACTATGACGTGACATGGTGTAGATTTGCTGTGGTCGACCTAGGGAGGGGTCCTCTCTGCCTCTTGGATATGAATGCTTGTTTCCTTTGTCAGATTAGGGAAGTTTTCATCTACAATTTGTTCAAATATCTCTTCTAGACCTCTATCTTTCTCCACCCCCTTGGGGATGCCGATGATTCTGACATTGGAACGTTTCATTGAGTCAGTAATCTCCCGTAATCTACATTCTTGAGATTGGATTATCATATGGTTTCACTCATTTATGGAACATAAGAAGTAGGAAGATCGGTAGGAGAAGAAAGGGAAGAAGGAAGGGGGGGTAAAAAGAAGGGGGAATGAACCATGAGAGACCATAGACCCTGGGAAACAAACTGAGGGCTTTAGAGGGGAGGGGGGTGGGGGATTGGGATAGGCCGGTGATGGGTATTAAGGAGGGCATGTATTGCATGGTGCACTGTAATGAATCATGGAGCTTTACATCAAAAACGTGAGATGTACTGTATGATGAGTAACATAACACAATAAAAAAATTTTATAAAATAAATTAATTAATTAATTAATTAAAAAAAAACAAAGAGTGCAACTTTTTCTTCCCCTCTCCGATGCTTTTCTCTTGGCAGCCAAGTAGCGTAGTCAAAACTTTGCTGATGTTGCATGAAATAGAACACCACCCGACTGCTTGTTCAAGGTGATTTAACTGATAATCTAACACTGAAAAGTAAAACCTTATTTGTGTCTATGATTGTAATGGCCAAGATTCAGACACACAGGATAAAAAATATGTTGAGTAAGACAATGTCATTATTTATGTGGGCCAATTCCTAACTGTGCCACATTCTAAATTCCCCTGTTTCTCTCTCCCACGTTAATTGAAATTAAGTGACTCATCAACCATCAAAGGGATTCACAGGCTTTAAAAACTCGAGCCATTTATTAAGGCTTCTCTGTATTAACTTTAAATTGATTTTTTAAATCTTGGTGGACTCTTAGGCTTTCAAGTATGAAGCAAAGAGGATCAACATTTCCCTTAAAAGAAACGTCTTAAAATCAGAACTGGTTTCATTCCAACATAATTTGACAAATAAGCAGAGTTAGAAATAAAAAAGAAATATCAGTTTTAGTGTATGTGGGAAAGAAAAGGCTAACAGCTTGGTTTGATTTGGGATTCTTCCAAATTGGCTCATTTTTAAAATTTAATTTATTTAATTTTTTTTTTTAAGTAATCTCTACACCCAACATGGCGCTCGAACTCACAACCTCGAGATCAAGGGTCACATACTATACTGACTGAACTAGCCAGGTATCCCCAAACTGACTTATTTTAATCTTGTATCCCAACCAAGGCACTAAGTCTGTGTGAAACCAGTTCTTAGTACAAAACTCTTCCATTTGGGGTTGTTCTAATTTTGTGTCCTGTGAAGTCTGCATGAGATGTTTTCTGTTAAAATGTTCTGCATACTGCATGATACAAAATGGCAACTCAATAAAGGCTCATATTGTCAAAATTTGAAAACATAACGAGTTCTCAACATTTGCTGCAGCATGGACGGCACCGGAGGAGATAATGCTAAGTGAAATAAGTCAAGCAGAGAAAGACGATTATCATGTGGTTTCTCTCATCTATGGAACATAAGAACTAGGATGATCGGTAGGGGAAGAAAGGGATAAAGAAAGGGGGGTAATCAGGAGGGGAAGGAAGCATGAGAGACTATGGACTCTGAGAAACAAACTGAAGACTTCAAAGGGGAGGGGGTGGGGGAATGGGATAGGCTGGTGATGGGTAGTAAGGAGGGCACGTATTGCATGGTGCACTGGGTGTTATACGCAACTAATGAAGCATCGAACTTTACATCGGAATCCGGGGATGTGCTGTATGGTGACTAACAGAATATAATAAAAAATCATTAAAAAAAATTAAAAACATAATGCTCACCATAAAGATTAAAGGCTCACCATCTGATTATTACCATAGACCTATAAGTAGAATCATTCCCATTTTACTGGTGAGAAACTGAGTCTTGGGTTTAAGTTAATTCCCAATTATTGTCATATTGGCAACGCATGTTCCTCCTTCATAAGAAGACTTAGGTGCCAAATTGTACTGGCTGCTGCTTTCTTTGCTTGTTTTGACATATATGTCCCCAAAATGTGTTTCCTAAAAAAATCTGTTTACTATCTCTCCCATTAACCTGAGTGCCCCAGAGGGAAGAGACAGCGTCTGCTTTGTTCACAGCGCTGTGCGCAAAGCCTAGGACAGCAGAAGTTTCTCAGTATCTGTTGAATAAGCGAATCACAAAATATCCTTTTAAATCAGTGTGTCCTTTCCCTCGATACCCCAGTTTTTCCTACTATTTGGAGGTTAATATTAATCAAATGGGCCCTTAGACCTGGATACCCATTAACAGGTCTTATCTCTAAAGGAAAACAACAGGACTGAAAGTTTGGATAGTTTTGTTTGTTTTCCGCACAGCAGAAATAAGCATATCGTTGTGTACATTCTAAAGTCACCACGAGGCCTGAGCTTGCATGGAGACGCACTTGCGATGATAATCCTGGGCTCACATCTGCGGCACAGCCTGGCTTGTGGGAGGAGTGGCTCCGAAAGGGTCCATTCCATTCCTCTCGTCTGAAGATTGCTGGGTGGCCCCTGCTATCCTCCTTAACTAACCCTCCCTGTGTCTGATCCCTTGAAGGAGGAAAACTGAACGAGGAGTAAGAGCTTCCTGTGGTTGAATATAAGAAAGATCTCAAGGCTACCTTGCATTCAGAAGTTGTAGGAAGAGACTCTATCTCATGCATACATTTAAGAAAACAGAAGCCTGGAGTGATTTCCCATTAGAAACAATTCGGAGTCCTTTTATTTTCAGTGAGATCCCCAGTCCCACTTGGGGATGAATTTAGCAAAAAATAAAGATTTTCTTTTCCGATCTCAGCCATACTTTCTTTTTTTTTTTTTAAATTTTATTATATTATGTTAATCACCATACAGTACATCCCCAGATTCCGATGTAAAGTTTGATGCTTCATTAGTTGCGTATAACACCCAGTGCACCACGCAATACATGCCCTCCTTACTACCCACCACCAGTCTATCCCATTCCCCCACCCCCTCCCCTCTGAAGTCTTCAGTTTGTTTCTCATAGTCCATAGTCTCTCATGTTTCTTTCCCCCTTCTGATTACCCCCCTTTTCTTTATCCCTTTCTTCCCCTACCGATCATCCTAGTTCTTATGTTCCATAGATGAGAGAAATCATATGATAATTGTCTTTCTCTGCTTGACTTATTTCACTTAGCATTATCTCCTCCAGTGCCGTCCATGTTGCAGCAAATGTTGAGAATTCGTTCTTTCTGATAGCTGAGTAACATTCCATGGTATATATGGACCACAGCTTCTTAATCCAGTCATCTGTTGAAGGGCATCTCGGCTCCTTCCATGATTTGGCTATTGTGGACAATGCAGCTATGAACATTGGGGTGCATATGGCCCTTCTCTTTACTACGTCTGTATCTTTGGGGTAAACACCCAGTAGTGCAATGTCAGCCATACTTTCTGAAATGGTCTTTCAAAAGGCTAGAAAACAACTTTGTCTTTTTGAAGACACAAAAAAAGAAACACAGAAGGACTTGTGTTCTGAGATCTAGGGGCAAGTTTAGTGTCTTACAGCTGAGCTCTATGAAGCACAAAGAAGCAACTAATGGTGTGCTGAAAATTACACTAACTTTGTGCCTTTACTCAAGTAGGGTTGATATATTTAACCTATTTTTTAGCCATCCTGGCAAGGGAATTTAATCTCTGGATGTTCTCACAAACAGATGTGCCATGACCTGTATGTAAGGGGAATAATTCACCAATTCATCTATGTCTGAATGCAATGTTCACTTTTCCTTCCAGGGGTCATCTGCCTTTCTAGTATAAGATGACCCACATTTTACCCTTACCACATGCCATGGACTTGCTAAGTGCTTTACCAGTACTAGCTCACAATGACCTTCTAGGTTTTCTCTTTTTATGATCTCAATTTCACATATGAGAAACTGAGGCTTAGATAGATGACATAATTTCCCCCAAAGTGACCCACCTAAAAAGTGGCAGTGCAGGAATTCCAGTGTTTAGTTCCGGACCTTGCATATATAATCACGATTCTGCACCGCCCTCTCTCTCTAAGCAGGTGCTCCTCAGAATGGGGCCTTTTCTAGTGGCAGCTCCAAAGGACTTTGGAGAGACACGTCCATAGCTAATGATGTCCTTTTAAGGAACGCCTTTTTGATGACGGCAGTGGCAACGACCTCCTTAAAGGTTACTTTTGGTGGCCTGACATCGTTTCTAACTAATGAAACACGATCACCCCACATGCATTTTGCTTGTCCTGGCTCACCAAAAGGGCAAAACTTAAGGACAAAATATATATGCCAAAACTTAGAAGATAACAGCAAGTTTGCCTTGTAAGAAAAGTAGGCTGTTGGCGCTGTCAGCCTAGATCAGACTGACAGTGGATCTCTGTTAGGTTCACTTGAGAAGCAAAAGAATCCTCCCGTTGGGCTCAGGAAACCTACGTTCTGATTCCAGCCCTATAACTTTGGGCAAGGCACTTAACCCTTGTGCAGTCTCAATTTCTGCATACGGACAGTGGGGACTAATACCTGTTCTGCTTACTCTCCCTAGTTATGGTAAGGGAAAAGAAACTGAGGCAACAGCAAACATTAAAGCTCTGGATCCATGTATTCATTCATTCAGCGATTCATTCAACAGACCTGTGTTGGGCGTGTACCCTTTGCTGGCACCATGGTAGGTTCTGGGGCTACAAAGTCTTTACTCTGGCGGAAGAAGATTCTGAACCAAAATTCACTTTGGCTTGTTGGCGGTTAATAGCATGAACTTTGTCAGATTTCTTTTTAGGACAGGGCATGTATAAACAGAATTGAGTATTTCAAGAAGTTCTGGATCTGTCATCTTATATTTAGCCACAGAATGCATGGAAACAAAGCAGAAAACAAAACAACCAAAAAACGGATCAATGGAGCCCAGCCTGGAGACAGCGATCAAGGGAAATCCTGGCTCTCCAGAGGGTGGCAGTTCCCGTTACAGTGCTACCACCCTCTGTGTGCCGCAGAAGGAAAACACGCCCCGTGTCAGCTGTGTCCCACATGACCCAGCCGACTCTGTCTCCAGGCACGACCTACTCAAGATCCGCGATGAGCCGACTGGCAGCATGCCTGATGTTCACCAAGTAGAGGAGGCTCAGGCGGGCTCCATGGAGGAGGTGGCCTCTGCCAGCCTCAGCCCTTCTTGAACTCTTTTATTTCCTCCCATTTGGCTACAAGCCTTTTCATGCGTGAAGTGAATTTTCGGATTTCTGTGCAGTCCTTAGGAGAGCCCTTCCTTTAGGGAAATAACCACTGCCATAAGCACACCTATTGGTCACCTTAACTGAGAACAGAGTGGGCCTCAAGGACCTCTGGCCATGCAGTTGCACGGAGCCCTGCCCTCAGGAGAGACACTCTTGGAATTCAGTATTCTGTGCTTGCCATCTTGCAATTCTTAATAATCTGATCTTGACTGTGTGAGTTGTAAGTGAAGCCCGATGGACAATGAAGAGATCTTGCCCTGGGTCTTGGAAAGTTGGTTCATACATGATCTAGCCTACTATTGCTCCTTTGGGACATGTTCTTGGCCTTCCCTTCTCCATCCTCCGGAGTTCTAGGTCCTGTCCAACCTCCTCCTCCTGATTTCAACTAGCAAGTGCCCCTGCCAGGGCCTGGCACAAGCACAGGCATGGCTGGCTGTTGCAGGATGGCCTGGACAGAGGGCCCAAAGGAAGGGTAGCAGAGCCTGGCAGCCAAGGGGTGTAATGTGCTCACTCCAGGGAGCACGGCATTAACTAGGAAATATATAACGTCATGGCAGATGGAGAAAGACTGCAGAAGAAAAGAAAAACTTTCTTTTTCAATATTTTTTCATGGCATTGTTCTCTGCTTTGTGAACAGGGCCCCACAATTTCGTTTTGTATTGGGCCCACAGACTATGTAGTGGCCCTGACTGGAAAGCTCAAGATTCGGGCTTGTAGAGACTGACCCACTTTTTTAACACTCACAGATGAAAAGAAAAACAAAACAAAACAAAATGCTGATCAAAAGGACCCATCTCCCCAGTGAAGTGGGAGGGAAAACAGAGGGGAAGTTACATTTACTGAGTGCCCTTTGCCAGCCAGACAGAGGCTGGACCGTTACGAACACCATCCATCAAATCCCCATAGAGAATTTGTTTTGTTGGGGCAGGGGGTGGGATGGAGGAGTGACTAGCTTCATTTTAAAGGTGAGGGAACAAAGGGTCGGGAAAGTAGAAACTGATACAAGTCCAGGATACAAATTTAGGCTGGTGGTCACTAAAGTTCACGGTGTCCGTATTTCTCAAATTTCGATCCTGAGTCTTTGCAAAAGGAAAAAAATGCTGTGGACCAACTAAAACAACTTTACTGTAATGTCACTTAAATATGTTAAGAACCTAAACCCACGTATTACTGCTTTAGGCTTGTAGCTCTCATGCAATTGTAAAATCTAAATAAGTTCTCAGGTTAAATACAAATGAAACTACAAAGTCAATTAAATTCAAATGAACAATAATGTTGCAGATGGTGTTTTGCTGAAGTTTAATGAAATTAATTCAACTAATTCAGATTTAATTAATATTGAATTTAATTGTGGAAAAATGTAGGTCATGGCTTGTGCTATATTTACGATTTCTGAATTTTGACTTTAATATGCGTATGTGGGGAATTCTTGAACACATAAGCGCATAGTATAAAATGATGTCAATCATTTTGAGGTACTTTTATTATTCTGTTTTATATTATTTTATTATTATTACTGTATTTCCAGTTGAGGGCTATCAGACCTCATGCTTAACAACCATTTTTGAGGGTGAGTTGTTGGGTCACTTTATAAAATTGTGCTGTTTACTCGAAGATTAATTTGAGCGTCGACACCATTAGCAAATCTGCTCTTAATGGGTATGAAAGCCAGTTGTTTCTGGACTCAGGGTTAGAACGTGTATTTATTGCACATTTACTACTTTACTTTCTGCTAATGAAATGTGGTAAAGAGTGGGATACGAAGGGCAGTGGCTGGAGGTATTTCAGGATTCTAACACATGGTTATGGCTCCACACCATACTGTATCAGGCTGCCTGCGACAGAAACTTACTCTGCCATCGACCATGGCCTTTCCAATCATTGCTCACTAATGAAGGCAAGTAAATACGTATGTGCTCATACATGTAGGGTGTGAGCGTGTGTGTTGAGGGCACAGATATGGATCTATACCTGCATGTGTGTATACGTGAGTGCATATGTATCAGGAAATTTCTGGGCCTGGAGGAAAAATAGGAAGACTCATCTTCTATCTTTTCTAGTTAAAATGCTGTGCACTTAGTAGGTACTCAAAAATGGTACTTAATCATCTGTCACCAGATGCTCTCAAGTATTATTATGATATTGATGCTGAAGATGATTATTATTTGGTCTTGAATTCCCTACTCCAAGCCAACAAGGCATGCCATCCCCTAGTTGGATTATCTCAGGCTGGTAAGACAATTTACATATTTATTATTATTTCTCTGCTTTAACCAATACTTATCCAGCGTTTCCCATGAGTAAGGAATAGCTCTAAGCATCTTATAATATAAATCACTTGACAGCTGTTTTAGGTTGTGTTTCCCTGGGATTCGGATTTGGGGGTAGTAGTTTGTTCCCCAAACAATGAGCTGGTAATAGACCTACAGTGGTTTCACGAATGGTTACTACTGTGGGCAGCTGGGCTCAGTTCTGTTGGGGTCCTCTGGACAGGATGCAGAACAGGTGTCTCAGAGCTATCCCTCTCTCCCCACAGGGACAAGGAAGCGGGAACATTTATTACCCATGGTTGGAAGGACTGCACCCAGGGGTCCTTAACTCCACGGCGCACTGGTTGAACATAACTTGGTACCAAAAATCCCCTGCACAGGAGATTGTAATAAGAAGACATTGGCATTCACAGAAAGGAGTGCTAAGGGGGCTTGAAGGGACAGCCAGCATCTGCTACGATACTTTCAGCAACAGTGTCACTTATAGCAACATATCTGACAGGTGAGGAAACAGAGGCCCAGGGACGTGACCTTGCCCAAGGTCATAGGTGTGGAGTGCAGGAGCTGGGATTCTAGCCTGGTTGACACAGGGTCTGCACACTTAATTACTGTGCTAAACATCAAAATGAGTTTTATTCCTCTGCATATTTTCCCCTAAACTATTCACTTCAAAATATAAGCAGGTCTGACCTATGCATACTTTCTAATTCAATGCAGGAAAAACTCTTTGGTAATAGTATATTCTTTCCTTCTCTATTACCTTGGAACAAATATTTCTGAATGTGCTTCTTTTTCTTGGATGACCCTCTCAGTTAGAGTCTGAAACTTTTCTATTAAGATTAAATTGGTACAGCCATTGTGAAAACTTCATGGACTTTCCTCAAAAAATTAAAAATAGAATTACTATATGATCCAGTAATTCCACTACTCGGCATTTATCCAAAGACAACAAAAACAATAATTTGAAAAGATATGTGCACCCCTATGTTTACTGCAGCATTATTTACAATAGCTGAGATATGGAAGCAGCCCGAGTGTCTATTGATAGATGAATGGATAAAAAAGTTGTGGCGTATACATACAGTGGAATATTACTTAACCATAAAAAAGAATGAAATCTTGCCATTTGCAACAACTTGGACGAATCTAGAGTGCATAATGCTAGTCAGGCAGAGAAAGACAAATATCATATGATTTCACTCATATGTGGAACTTAAGAAATAAATGAGCAAAGGAAAAAAAAAGAGGGAGAGAGAGAGAGGGAGAGAGAGAGAGAAACCAAGAAATAGACTCTTAACTGTAGAGAACAAACTGGTGGTTTCCAGAGAGGGGTTGGGTGGGGGGATGGGGGAAATAAGTGAAGGGGATCAAGTGTATCATTATCGTGATGAGCAATGAGTAACAGAATCGTTGAATCACTGTAACGTACGCCTGAAACTGACGTAAAACTGTATGTTAATTATACTCCAAATAAAAAATATAAATCAAAAGACGTAAAAAAAAAAGATTGAACAAAAATTACCCAAAAGGAAAAAAAGGATAGTAATTGTTAAATTTGAAAGAGCTAGGAACAACAGGAGTGGAATTCTATGTCCCAAAGTTGGAGGATGGCACATGGTATCTCTGAAAATATGAGTCATACTATTTATTCACAACATTTGCATGAAAGTAAAAGGTAGAAAGTCTCAGAGTCCAAGCAACGGGACCTTGTGATTGGATGAAGTGGTCCTCCTGGCCCTTCCTAGTAACGGTCCCTCCATCAACAAGACCCAAGGCAGACATTCCTTTCATAGAATGCTATCTGGAGTGATAAGACAGGAGACTCCCTGGGTTTATGACTCATAGATGATGTCCTGGAAGTAAGCCACATCCATTTCAACCATATCAACCCTACTCAAATGTGCATAGAATAGGTTTGCTCACCTAAATGGGTTCCCCGTGTTCAAGGCTGTTTGTCGGGTGACGTGTGGCCCCAACTGCAAAGAATAACCCGAAGTTGCAGGAAATTAGTATTGAGATATTTGTTTCAGTTTCTTCTCGCTATAGTTACCCTTCCCAGGTCCCTCTCTGTTTCCAGATGGGCTCCTTCCTTCTTTCAGTGCCTTTGCCTCAGGGGAATTTTGTGGCAGGGCAGGAACTGAAGTTTCTGGAAGTAGGCCAGCTCTTCTTGCTTATGCAAAAGCCTGGATTGATGAAGACATTTTCCTGGGTGTCCTTGATTCAAAGCACGGAAAGCAGTCTTATATTCAGGGCAACAAAAGAGAAGCGGAGATTTCCCCCACACCAGGAAGGGGGCAGAGGTATACAGCTCTTGGAGAAATAGGGACCTAGAGGGGTTGTCTCCCAGAAGCACCCTGTTGAGCTCGCAGGACCTCTAAGGGAATGGTGGGGGTGGCATTGAGCCCCTAAAGAAGCTCATGCATGGCCCCAAACCAGAGAGCCACTACAATGATTGTGATAACAGGGACATGAGAGAAACTCCCTTCCCCATAACTTCCAGACTCTCAGATTCTTAAGAAATCTAGGAAGACAGAAGTCAGTAGTGACCGAAAGTGACTTTCTAGCCTGCACAGTGGATTGGGGACGAGGGCAGTTTTAGGCAGTTTTAAAGATATTTCTGGATCACTTGGATTTGTACAGCATTTCAGGAAACGCTCACACTCAACATGGAATAAAAGAACTAACACTTACTGTACGTTTTGCACATGCCACAGGCAGGGCTAAGTATTTTGCATGAGTTTCTCATGTAACCCTTGCAACAACTCTGTGGATTTGGTAGCTCTGTTTTCCCCATTCCACCGTTGAGGAAAATGGGGCTGAGAAATGTGAGCCCTTACTTAGGCTAAGGTCCTGTCAGGTGGGCTCTGACTCAGGCCTGATTGCAGGGCCTGTGCATTTAACTCCAGGCCATTAAGTCTAGCTTCTGAAAAACAGGTCACCGCACAGAGAAGTACATGTGTACGAATGAAATTCAGTGTTTCAGCCTCTAAATGTTGAAGCATGTCAGAGGAAAGAGAGCTTGGTTATCGGCCGCAGGGAGGAAGGGAAGCATCAAGAGGACTGACAGCCTCTGTTGACTTTGTTCACCAGTGCGTCTCAAGTACCTAGGACAGGGCCTGGCCCTTAGTAGGACCTTGATAAATGTTTGATGAATGACTGAATGAGTGACAGGAGCCTGGAATTCTGCCTTTTATGATGAGAGGGCTATCGAGAACCCAAAGGGAGAAGGAAAGCCATTCCAAGTGGGGTAAACACCACTTTTCTAAATCACCTTGCAAAGTGGTTACAAATTTGTATGAATAAACACTACTTGACACATTTCCAAAATGGGCTCATTTTCCCTGCTTTTCTCCTCTTCCAAGCTCTGATGACTTCAGTGAGGGAGAAGGAATTCTTTCTCTCTGATTCTAGAACACAGGTAGACTCCATCACAGGAGTAGTATTTTGGGTAAAATAAAAAAGAGATAAGCCTAGTAAATCCTTAGATTAAGGACAACAGATCCACATGTCTAGCGTGCACTTGCATTTTTGTTGTCCTTATGCATAGAACTGCTCATTTTGTCTTCATTAAAGAGTTTCAAGGGATACCCAGAAGAATTATCATGATTAAAAATAATGCAAAGCAAAAAGATTTGGGACCCACCTCTCCAAACAAGATTCTTCTCAGGAACGATGGCTCGACTCTAAAATGCCTGTCAAACAGCCTAAGACAAGGGGAAATCTGTTATTGGAAATTTTCACAGTAGAAATAGATGTTGTGTGAATTCATGAAGATTTATCTTTAAATAAAGCCATCAGGCAGGCGAGGTGGCGATGTGTTTCACAGATCTTGACAAGGAAGAGGCGTTACTTCGGCTTTACTGCTAGGGCAGGTCAGACACAGATCACTTAAGGAATTTTCTCCTAGGATAGCAGGTTCAAGCCTCCTAATGCCGTCCTCAGATCTGCAGAAAGATACTCTGGTGACTGAAGGGAAAAAAAAGTTGAAGGAGAAATCACCTCTTAATGTTTTAGGACAGTCTGCAACTAAAATTCAAGGTGGAAGAAAAAATATATCAACCACTCTTCCACATGAACTCGGGTGACCTTCTGGCTTCTCTAAATGAGAAGTCTGGCATTTCCCCTGGCAGTATGGCCGAGGAGATAAGCTAAATTGGAATTCTTGAGATGATCTGGGATACTTATCGGCAGAAGCTGCTTCAAGGAAAACGTCTGCTTTCTGTCTCTTCAAAATTAAGGAAGAGCTGACAAGAAGAAATGCTGGTATTTGATCCTACGAAGGCAGCAAGTATGCTAGTATTCCAGAGCACATATATTCAGTGTAAACACAGATCTATCTGGAGCAAGCGGGGTAGAAACCATGGCCCACCCGCTCTCGCTTAGCCACGCCCCACTCGGCCATCTTGTCTTCCCCAAAGTAGATGTACTGTTAGGTTCAAAGCCCACTTGTCTCGTTTGCGCCCATTGAGGCCACCCTCACTTTGATTTAAACACGGACGCTGGGATGCCTGGGTGGCTGAGTTGTGAAGTATCTGCCTTCAGCTCAGGTCATGATCCCAGGGTCCTGGGATCCAGTCCCGCATCGGGCTCCTTGCTCAGCGGGGAGCCTGTTTCTCCCTCTGCCTGCCCTCCCCCCGTTTGTGCTCTCTCTCTCTGACAAACAAATAAAATATTTGAAAATAAAATAAAATAAAAACAAAACACAGACACTTTCCTAACGTAAGCTCAAAGACCAAGTATTCTTTCCAGCTGGCAATGAGAGGGAATGCTGGTGGTGACTGTCAGTGTCTAGGGAAATAGGTTACAGTGACAGTGGTCTTATTCCACTTTCTGGACTTCAGGGTAACGTTCACCACTGCCCCACTGGGGCCACCTATGGGAATGACATTTACAGTGCCCCCAAGACACTATGTAAACTTCTGGGTTCTCTCCCAGGATCAATTTCATCCCCAAAGGTAAACATTCATTTCACTCAATCCCTTTCCTAAGACCCAGTGCTAAAATCCCACCATATCTTTCTGCTGCAAGATTTTAAACATTTATTGGTCCTGGAGGGGCCAGAAAAGCTACAGAAGAGCCCTGGCTTTCAGTGCCAGCCTCAAAACCTTTGAGCTGAAAGCAAGAAACTCAGAAGCTTCCAAGATGGTCCCATAAAGGCTATTTTGCTTTACCCAAATCTTTCACATTTGCATTCAAATGTGAATTCTGATGGCAAAATGAACACTAATTATGTATTGAAAAACCTACACAGAAGCGAGATGACTCTGCCTCTTTTCAGGGACAATAGGTGGGATATGCTGCAGAGAGCTTGTGTTACCCACTCTGGCCTCTTTCGGACAAGAATCTGTGCCACTCCCCTGCTTAAAACCTTTCACTAGCTCCTAGGACATTAATGCATATTTATCAGGATTTTGTTGGTAGCAAAGCACAAAATACTAACTTAAAAAGGTTTAGGTTTAAAAAAAATGCTTATTGGCTTACGAGGCTGAAAATTCCAAGGCATGGGTCTGGTTCCAGATGGATCCAGGAGTTCAAACAATAATGCCAAGAATTCGTCTTTCTCCGGGTGGGTCTGTCAGACAAGCGAGGTGCCTACGGTGTAGACTTTGAGGCCCCGGAGTCGCGGAACTGCTGACTGTACTCTTGCAGAGCCCGGAGAGCCAGAGATTACTTGCAGGGCTCTGTCTTCTTGCGTTGAGCCTTAGGCATCTGTCAAGGCCCGGCGCGCCCCCATCTCTCCTCTCTCGTTTTTTGTGTTGACTTCTTTCTCAGGTAAGTTCTTCCTTTTAGGGGCCAGAAGCTCCAGATAATAGTTTTGCCACTTCAGTAAACTTTCTCTCCTTCCCACCTACACCTCCCACAAACTTGTTTCCTAGTAATTTTAGGAAAGAACAATTTCAGGACTTGTGTTCATTGGCTCTGATCAGCCCAGCCTGGGTGTGACAGACACTTAATACGACGCACTCCGCAAGCTATTTCCTTTCCCTCCCGGGCATACAGCTAAACTACATTTCCCAGGTCCCTTGCAGCTAGGTCAGACCATGTGACCCCTCCAGACCAATGAAGTGGAAGTGGGAGTGAAGCTCCTCCCCCCAGGCCCAGATCCTCAAACTGCCTTCTGCCGCGCTCGCTGACTGGTCTGGAGGTTTCAGCAGGTGGCCCCAGGGTCACACAGCTATTAGGTGAAAAGAGCCTGGATCTCCAAGTCACCATTTGGAGGAAGACATCCTCAAGAGCCACTTCATTAGGAATACATGTGTTGGGTTTTTTGTGCGAGAGAAACCAAGCGCGGAGATTAAGGCTTGTCTATTCCAACACCAGTGTTACTTGTCCTGTACAATCTCCTGGGTATGTACCTGTTCCAGAAAGGATGGGATTTTTGTCTGGCTAGGCACGGGTATGCACTCATCTTTGGAGCCCCAAATTCGGTAGACGCTTGCCCCAAACCACAAAGATACAGAGTGGGGGAAGTAGCAGCTCCCCAAAGGAAAATCAAGGTTTTGCCAAAATAAAGAGGAGCCATACTGGACAGACAGACAAGCAAGCCAAAGCAGGTGTCCACCGCAGACCCCACAACACCCTTCAGGCTCGCCTCTTCACGTTGTGCTCGAAGAACGTCCACGAGTTGAAGTTTCCCTTCCATGTTATGGTGCTCCTCCCATTTTTGTTCTTCTTACCTGCCTTTCTGTCTTTCCTTCTGCTCATCGTCTCTGCCCCGCCCCCATGCCCCTCTGTTCCTTTCACTTCATCTGAAAAATGTCTACTCTTAAAACCCCGTTCAGATGTCCCTTCCTTCAGGCCAATGGGACTTCTATACCTTCCTCTCTCTCTCTCACCGGATCCTGTGATTTCTCTTTCATTGTCTTTGCCTCATTAACCATAAATCATCTCACTGTGAAATCCGCAAGGCAGGGATAGGCCTTGTCATCATTTTTTTGAAAAGAATGTTCACAGGAGCTTTATTCATAATAACCAAAAACAAACAACATGCTTTGTGTATTCACACCGCAAACTACTGAACAAGGATTAAAAAGCGCTACTGCTACACGACATGGAGGAGATCACTGACATGACAATAATGAATGGAAGAAGCCGGATACAAAATACATATTCTATCATTGTAATTATATGAAGTTTAAGAGCAGATAAAACCAATCTAGGGTGACAGAAGTCAGAATAAGAGTTACGTGTGGGAAGGAAAGGAAGTATTAATTAAAGAAAAGGCACTAGGGAATCCTCAAAGCTGAAAATATTCTTTATACTGATTGGGTGGCAATTACATATAAAAATGTTCAGCAAACTGTATACCTAAAATGTTTTGCCTTTAACTGTATATACTCCAGTGGATAAATAAAAATATAAGTAAGACATTTTGAGAGAGGATCGAGAGATGAGCCAATGAACACCATTTGGTGCTTACTTTGGAAGCTGCCCAGTCAATCCAGCTTTAGCACAAGGGTCAAGGTTTGTGAGCACAGGCCTTCTACAAGCACTGGATGATTGAATGCAAATCTGCTGAGGATATAAGCGCCAGCTCCAACTACAATCCCAGGGACGCTTTTCAGACTTAAGTGGGTAAGAACAGGAGGCAGCATTTTGGCCAATTCACCCATTGTGGAGTACTGGTACCCTGTAGGGAAGGAGGGTGCACCTTCCTGTCTGCCTGGGGCATCCACATGACAGCAAAGTGCTGGGTGATCTCTTGCATATCCTCAAAGTTAAAGACCGCATTGAAACAGGATTTATGATTGAGGCCACTGTCATGATAGGTCAGAGTAACTGGTCTGTTTCCCTTTGGTAGGACTCTTATGGCGACGTGAATGATACTATGAGTTGTTTCTACGTCATGTTCCTGGTAGTCAAAGTCCTGGAAGTTTTGTGTACCAGTCTTACCATTTAGAAGTGGCTTAATCTCTGCAAGTTGAACGTCCTGAAGTTCATCCATGAGGATAGATGTGAGTAGAGGATTCTCGAGAATAAATCAGTGACTCTGAGGCTTGGGGACACCAGCATGGGTGGGGAAGCTTTTATTTTTTTATTTTTTTAAAAAGCATCCACATGCAATGTGGGCTGAAACTCACCACCCCAAGATCAAGAGGCACATACTCTACCAACTGAGCCAGCCAGAGGGCCCCATCGTTTTGTCCTCAACATCTAGCATAGTGCTTTCCTGGTGGAAATACTCAGATGAATGAAGAAAGGAATAATTAAATTATCCAACTGTGGGATAAGCCCACTTTTCAGAGGATAGCCACAGGATATTTAAATCCATTTTTCCATGCATATCATTAACTAAGAAATTTACGGATCAAAAATGTTCAGTAGCACGGATGTTTCTGAAACCATTTGTCAACTTTACAAATCTTATTGTATTAATGAATTTTGGGGATAACTTTTGAGTATGAAAAGGTGGTTACAATAGTATTTGAAAAGGTGGTATTATGATAACTTAGTTATATCAAAACTTTACTTGCAATATTCATGTGCATGTGTGTGTGTGTGCACGCGTGCGTGTATCGCAGAAAAACAAGATAGAGAAAATAAAGTAGAAACTACTTTGTGGAAGTAGGATTTATTCTTCACTTTCTTTTCCCTCCTCTTTTTCATTGTTTTGGACTTTTAGATGGTAAGTGTATAACATATGGCTGATATGAGGATAAAACCATAAGTGATGTTTCAAATTTTATTGTGATCTTTTTCTGTCTCTCTTAAATAAAGATAATGTCCTCATTGTCTGACTGAGACAGAGACTCTCCACCTCCTTATTTAAAAAAAAAAAACAAACAAAAACAAAACCACGACCACAGCAACAAAACCCAACCCTGACCAGGAGGTTTCTGAAGCCCCCATTGATAACACACAATGGCCTGTTCTTATGGGGCATTTCTTGGCCCTTAAGTAAGTCATTGTCGGCTAAAGTCCCCTGTTGGATGAAACAGTGAAAGATGGGAAAAGAGAACCTAAGGGTTCATCAGCCAAACTCAGGCCTGGCAGGGGACCCTGGGTATAAGCAGGAATCCATAAATAGCAAGCGGGGTTAAGAGATGCCAAATTTGTATCTTAATGAAGAGAAAAAGGCAAACCTTCAAAGCAAAGATGTTCTGGCATCTTTCAGCTAAGGGGAGAGAGGGGAAAGGAAGGAAGAAAAGAGAACATGAATGAGCATCGTCTGAGCCAAATCCACTGTTCAAAGTAGCTTTGCCCCCTCTCTTGAGGGCTTTCGATGCCAAGTCCTTACTGTCCCCGGACACACATGAGACCATTTTCCCACTGCGGAGAGGTGAAGTGCACTCTGCAGATGTGTTATGCTGAGTTGTATTTACTGAAACATATACCTGGAAAAATAAGACTGCGACTTTCTGTCGGCTTGATCTGGTCCTCATCTACCATGAATGTCCTTCCTCACCCTCATCCCTGGGTATTGCCTTACAGTGTTCTCCAGAGAAACAGAGCTCCGAGGGTATATAGATTTATATACGAGGAGATTTATTAAAGGAATTGGTTATGGAAGGTGAGAAGCCTTACAGTCTGCTCTCTGCCAGCTAGAGAACCAGGGAAGCCAGTAGTAGAATTCAGTCCCAGCCCAATGGCCCAAGAACCAGGAGCACCAAGTCTGAAGAAAGAGGAGATGGATGGCCCAACTCAAAAAGAGAGAGAAACTGCTCTTCTGCCTTTTTGTTCTGTCTGAGCCCACAACAAATTATATGTTTCCCACCCGTGTTGGTGAGGGTGGATCTTCCTTACTCAGCCTACTGATTCAAATGTGAATCTCTTCCCTAATGCACCCTCACAGACATGCCCAGAACTAATGTTTTCTCAGCTCTCTGGGCATCCCTTAGCCCAGCCGACTTGATGTATAAAATTAGCCATCACACCTGTGAATGTATTACCTTGCATGGCATGAGGGATGCTGTTGTCAAGCAATGACACTTGTCCTTAAGCACTAAAGGAAGTGCAGCCCTCCTAGCACCTTGGTTTCAGCCTTCTGGTCTCCAGAACTGTGAGAGAGTACATTTCTGTTCTTTCAAGACACCCAGTTTGTGGTGGTTTGGCATGGCAGCTCTAAGACACTACACACGCAAGGTTATAGACTAAGCTATAAAATATAAGTATTACCAGAAATAATAGCATATTCATTTATCAGTGTTGTTAAGTGGTCCAGAGACATTCCCATATCACAGAATGATTATGTGATTAGCCCCTAATCTGTGGGCCCCTAATCCGATTTTAGATGCTTGATTAGGTGGTGAGCTCCTTGAGAATCCTTATCTCCTGGGGCATCACCCCCTCTACAGTACTGGGTACTAATTAGATGCCCATCAGATATTTTATGATTTGTATAGCATAGCAGGAAGTAATTCAGCCCATGAAGAGCTCCTTATGAATGCAGAAAAATAGGACTGCCTGGACCAAGAGGTGTGACTCTGTGGGACCCCAGCTCACACCTTCTCTTGGTAGCTTCTGAATTTCCAGGCAAGACCTAAACCAGGTCCAACAAATGTATATGGTTCACAGTGGGCTCTCCACAAATATTTTCCCTGTAGCTGCTATAAAGAAGAGCTTCTGATGTCCCAGAGCTGAGCCGGAGGCCAAAGCCAAACTGGCCAGATGAACCCATATGATGCAAAAGGATGGGATCAAGTTTCCAAGGTGATGGGATCTGAAGCTGCTGTGCCTCAGGACTGTGCCCATCAGGTTGTATTCTCTTTGGCCTCCACCCAAGCCTGAGTCCTCCTGCACTGCGAATTTGAGGACACTTCTGGCCCCTGGAGTGCGATCACATTTGTTTCTAGAAATTTCTAGAAGTTTCTAGAATTCCCTAGAACGTTTCTAGAAATAGTTGTTTTGTATGGAAGCATCCCCACATCCTTTTCTGGCTAGCTCTGGCACATGCCCTTCCCCCTGTCACAACACCTCCCTTCCAATCAGCATGACAGCCATCTGCCCTTGAAGCTGAGAGGCCAAAGCAAATACGATTATGGACTATCTTCAGAGTGCTGACAGCACCCTTGGTGTTGGACGAACAGGCAGCCCAAGCCACTGCGCCAAGTTCAGTTCCCGAAAGACTATGCAAAAACTGCAAAAGGAGAGAGGAAGCTATATGCATTTGGATGAAGAATACATTTCCATCAGCACCCTTTTCCCCACTCCAGTTCACCAATACAGGAAGCCATTAAAGAAGCATGCATTTTCGAGAACTTGGTAGTTGTCCCTTTATCACTGTATTGTCTCATTCCACCCAAATACACCCAGGAGTCAAACTCTCAAATCTCTTATCGCTCATGGATGAAATTAATCATTTAACCCAATGAGATTCTCTATGCTGTGTGGCATGGCCACTGCTGGCCAGGATCTTAATGTTTCACTCAAGAAGATGGCTCTGTTGTCTTCTCTTCTTGGTTGAAGCCAAGCTCCACTGCCCTCACACAGCGGCAGCCTCCACATTCTCTGCATCTGTAGCACAGGGAGCCTGTTACTTCTTCTGATGGTACCTCTTCCTTCCTGCAACTTAAATGCATCTAGTCTGGTTGTGTTGTCGGGGTTGCTATGACCAGTTCCTGTCATGGTCATTGGGTTATATTCCATTTTCTTTTAAATGTGGTTGTTAATGTCTAATTGAGGCAGGCAGCAGCAATTCCTGCTGCTTTGAGCCCAGACACACTATAAAACCAATTTGATTTTCCATGATTCTATTTTTTGAGCTGGAGTTGGAAGAAACTTGAGAAATTATCTGGCCCCAACTCACCATTTTCAAGAGGAAATCAAAGATTCTTCCAAAGTCAAAAGTGGTGTGAGACAGAGCAGGTTTGCAGTAAAGTCCCTAACTCTGCATTCAAAGCTCATGCTGTCACCTCAGGTCATCCCCCAGGAAGTGGCTGCCTGAGATCACCTGGCTATTCTTCATCTCCTTGGCACTAACCCTACACCCCCTGCTCCTCCCCGAAAATGATTTTGATACCCATTTATTTGGATAGAAGTGTCTTTGACGTCATCTAGCATGAGCTATAGGACAGCTTGCACCCATCCGTGGAGTAGGAAGCATATTGTTTCTCGTTGTATTACTGCTCAGACCCCCAGACTCCCAGTGTTAGAGAGGGAAGGGACCGCCATCCTGCGTGGTTGGCTTTTGTTCGCTAATACCATTCACTCTCACTGCTGAGTCACACGTGGTGGCACAGTGGCCCCTGAATGAGGTAAGGTGAATGCACCGTTGGCTCTGTCTGCACTGTGTCAGGTGACATTTGAGGTCAGCTGATCTCAGAGAAACACATGAGCAGGCGAGATAAGCTCTTCTCTCAGATAAAAGCACTATTCAAGCATCACTGGGATATGAGTTCCTGGCAAGACAAACAATTCCATATGACATTCCAACCAGGGCTGTGGCGAGGATGAAATAGTAAGATGACATATGTAAAAACACATACAAACTTATTTATCAGTAAAAGTCAGTGTGGCCACTGTTATAAGTAACTGTCTTTATTTTACACCCCCCCTGCCTTTATTTTTCTTAAAAATGTGGACAAATTGCCGTATAGAATGTAATGTAATATAACTAATTTGGGAAGCATTTGCTAATCCTTCTATTTCAGCCAAATGATTCCCCCAGATGGATATGGAACCAAGAGGCAGATCCAATATTGGCTGTGCCAAATGAAGAAATGGAAATAGATTTGCAAGGTGGGAGCTTTGAATGGAAAATTGCTCCCTTTCCTTGCTTCCCAACCTGGGCTCTGCTCAGAAGTGTTAGACAGCTCTCAGATTCCACAGTGGGAGAGCAGCGTTTCAAACGGAAAATTTTATTTTAAGTGCCAGAAAGCCTCCCGTCTCTAGCATAACATTTTGTTTCTCTTTCTTGAATTCTCTGACTTCTCCTTTCCTCTGCTAAACAATTTTCAAACCAGCTTATTAGAATTTATCGGTTGTAGTGGACACGTTTTGGTTTGTGTTTTTTATAGGTTTTTGTGGACATGTGAAATAAGGCTAAGTCTTGTATTCTGTAAAATTTTATCAATACATTCCATAAGAATAAGGGTGTGGGTAGGGAGAGGGAAAGCAGGTTGCATGGTTAGCCTTAAACCTTCAGGCCATTTTTGTCTTTGGGGCACTGGGGCCTTAGTAAAGACCACGTCCATCCTTGGACATTAAATGTTTCAACTAGATTTGATTTTCAGGTTGTTTTGGTTTCCTGAATTCAGCATTTACCTGTAAGTTGCCACAGTTGAGTTAAACCCTTCACTTCACTTCACATTGGAGTTGTTGAACTTGTAGCCACTTCATTTGTATAGATGGCTCATTGATGTGCTTTGGGGGATAATTAATGCAGTTGATTGTTAAATACACATTTGGTTTCTGATTGGCTGGCCCCAAACAAAAGGTCATCGCTTGGTAAATATGAGAGAAATAGGAAAACTTTAGCCTTAAATTTGGCATTGGTGTCCAACTCACAAGGTTCATACTCTGAGAATAAGATCCATGCCATGCTAATCCCTGGATCTCTGGGAGAAGGTCTTCTTCCTCTCTTGGGCTCTGGTATATGACAGTTTGTAGTTTCTTATGGGAAATTATCTGGATACAATCTATCCAAGTAGATCACCGGACAGCTATTTCAGGGGTTGCAGAATGGAAAGGCTCACAAATCAAATTAGCATTCTTGAATTTATTAAATTTATTAAATCCATTTGAAACATACAACCGGAAGAAAGGATAAAGAGGCAGGGTAAGAAATGAACACACCTGTAGCCTGGGCTGGGAGGATCACACTCCCAGAATCCTCTGTTATGCAGCGTTCATGCATCCTGTGTCTTTGCTGCATCAGCCTTCCCATTACAGCCGTGCTATGAAGATCGGAGCTGAGGCTTTGCCAGGGGACCCAAAAATAAAAGGTGTCTAGAGCCAACGATACGTGTTCACTCTGTTGGGGAGATGCAAGCTATGGCTTGCCAGTTAGCCTGGCAAACAGCTTTGGATTTTATCTATCTCTCTTGGGGAAAGGACATGTGAGGCCACAATAGATGTCACTAATGGGTGGCTGATGTAAAACCTCATGAATATGGATTGCCTTGTGTATATTAATGCATCGTGAATATTCAGAGCCTCATAGATCTCATGAATATGTAGTGTCTATTGGTTTTATTCTCCCTTTCTTTCTTTAGTACGTGCATGCATTTCTCGCTTTGTCTACATATAACACGTCTCCCAGTTTACTAAGTTATCTGCATTTAATACAGCTCACGAATTCTATGTATTCCTCATAAGCTACTTGTCCACACATCTATCCCATTGTTTTTTTTTTTTTTACTTCTATTGCATAATTGAATAGTCTTTAACACAGCAAACACAAACAGCAACATTTATGATTGGCTGGATGGAATAGTGGGAAAAACCAGAATTAGTAGACATTGTTGAAGTGGTGAGGCAATGCGTCGAACCCAGGTGTCCTGGGATACATCCCCTACCACTCACTAAGCTCTGTGCTTAGTTTCTGAGCTCTCGGCATCATGCTAACAGATTGTGTTGCAAATGGAATCACCAAAATTAGCCACATTTTCTGGTGACACAAAAAGCCACCCTAATGACTGATGCTATAAGCTAAGCTAAGGACGGGAGACAAGCAAATGGATGAAGAAGCAATTTTTCTTCTTTACCAGACTAAAAGTTCCTCAAGAACGGCTTCAGTTCCTGCTACAAATTAGATGCCCCTGGAATGTTTGCTTAATTCTTGGGCTAAATGTTTACGAAATAAAACAGTAATTCATTCTTGCTTTGTAAGAAACCAGGACCCCAGAAGATTCTCCCTGGACTCCTCTAAACCCCTGGAGAGTCGCCTAGACACTATTCCCTGCCCTCCCCGTGTCCTTTCTGTTAAATGAGATATTTGTGTTTTAAATGAAAGCCATTGTTGACCCCTCACTAGTGGAAAAGAATCAATGTGCATGCATTCCTCTATAATAAGAAATAAATCCCTTAAGCCTCTAATTTGCTCCCAGTGGCGTAGAATTTTGAAGTCTAAGAATGCATCTGCCATCAGAGAAGTTAATTCTGGGACTGCTGGCTCCGCAGCTATGTATGTGGCTATTGTTCATGACCCAGGAATGGTCTGGAGGAGATCAGGGCTCTGTTCTCATAATGAACCTTATGTTTCTAAACACAGGTGCGTTTGAATTGTAGACATCTGCGTCATTAGCTGAGTCGAGAAGGAGCACAAAAGCAGCTCAGAAATGAGCTCCTTGCAAATGCAGGGTGGTATCGTTGCAGTGGCTCTTATCACCATCATCGTTATTTCTTTGATGATGTATCATGGCACAGAGATAGTGAGGAACGAATCCAGTTGTCTTGCTGCCATGTTTTCAACATGCTGCCTTTCACTGTGGGAGGAGGGAGACTCTTGACAGAATTCACCCCATTGTCATTCTATTGAAAAGAGTTGTCGGAGAGCCCTTGGTCCATCCTGCCGTCATTTCAATCTGCTTTTTACTCTTTGTATTTCATCTCTGCTCTTTGATGCAGCAGAATGAAAGAACTCTTGGGAAATGCTTGTTCCTGATGGCTCTGATGAGAACGATGTCCTGAAAACCTGTCAAAAATTTGCAGGACAAAGAAAGAAGGACCATCAGATGACTCTTGGACATTCTTCTGCTGACTACCGAATCAGCATTGAGTCCCAGGTTCCTGCAATTCATACCTTAACAGATATTCAGGACAACCCAAACCTAGTGACAGTCAGTGTTCTTGGCTGTTTTACAAGTACATATTTCCCGGGGAATTTTTGTAGTCAGTCACACGGGATGCTGTAATTTGCATTTGCTCCATATTAATGAATATTTTAAAACAGTATAACAAAAGCATATGCCAAAACCAGGAAACGAAATTAAGTTTTAAAAGGGATCTTAGATACATAGCCTGATTTGACTACAACAATCTCCTAGCTTTTTACGAATTCTATAAGTCTGAGTGAAAATCGTGCCTTATCAAGTTGTAAATGCCGTGGTGGTGTTTTACTCACTGCCTCAGACTTGGAGCTAGGCGGCCACTAATAGTGGCCTAATCTAACAGAACAGAGATTCAGAGAAGTCAGGTGATGTCCCAGTGCACAGCGAGGCAGTGGTAAAGCTGGGGCTAGAACCCAGTCTCCTGACTTGAACTATGTGAATCAGTCAGGGTGTAATGGGGGAGGCAGAGCCAGTCTGAGTGGTATGGAATAAGGGATTTATTATGTGGATGGTGGGAGCTGGTGGAAAAGGCTTTAGGGGGATGTCGCTGTGGTTCTGTGGGAGGTCTAAAAGGGCTGCCTGTCAGCAGGGCTTGAACTTGGGAAGAAAAGCTGGATGTCAAGAGGAAAGAACAAGGGCATACTGGAATCCATAAGGGCAAACTCCACAGTGCCTCTCTCTCCCCACCTCCAACGTCGATGATGTGCTTGACTTGCAAGGAGAAGCTGGCAGCCTTCTCCAGCCAAGTCACGTGCGCACCTGGCCCAGCCACAGAGAAGTGGAAGGAGGAGGTCAGCAGGGGCTGGGGCACCTGAGGCCCAGCTGCTGCCACTTGGCACCGTGGGAGCAAGCCCATCAGCACCCACAGGTGGGGCTGCACTTGGGGCCCCGCATGGACCTTGCGGGTGTAATGTCCATTGCTTCGCTGCTACCTTTCAAATCACACACAAATTCTCTTGTTGTCAAACGTAACCCAGAACCAAAGGGTGATGGGAATTCTGGGAAATCAGCTCCAGCTCAGCTAAAGAAAAAGCTTCTGCTTATATCTTGTCAACGTATTTGCAGATGACTTCGATTTTTCTCTTGACACTAAACACAGAATAACTCAAATATAAAAGAAAGCGCAGGGTTAAGGTTAGGGTTAGGGTTAAAAAAAAAAAGGCACAAATATAGAACCTCTCCATGGTTTCCTTTATGAAAGTATTGCTTTTCCGTCACCTTGAGAGCTCAGTTGCCTTAAATCATTTTCTTGCCATGTTGTGCTTCTTGGGATGATTGAAACAACAGCCTATTTGCCCATCACTTATGTATGAAATATTGAGTTTATCAATTATACTTGTAACAAAACAGGTCCTCTAATGTGATGTATGTCATGTAAATAAGAATTAGACAAACTTCAGGATCCATTTGGCATTACTAGCTATGTAACCATACATTTATGTATTTATGTAGCTAGGTCGGTATATTTGTAACTGCCTATCATCTATCTATCTATCTATCTATCTATC